>NC_057691.1:2392561-2415837 GCF_014466175.1 Vespula pensylvanica | reverse complement strand
AGGTAACGCATAGAAAGAATTCATGCGTGCTTTTATACGAATTCTTGTTCGAAAACTCTTTGACTATAACTTTAGCGTAAAATTTGTGAAAGTTATAGCACGTAGTTTTTAACTCGTCATCGTCCTCGTACCGAGACACTTTAGTCGCTCGAAAAGAAATGATAGTACGGGAATAAAGTCTATGAAAAGCATTTTGAGGAAAAACGTACCCATTACTCTGGATTTTTTCGTCCGATCTTTCCATTTTTCTTTTATTTTCTCTTTCCTTCCGACATTTCTTCTCGAAATATAAGTAATCCACAACAATATTTCGGCTCCTTGTGTCGCAAGAGTCGTACCTTATATCATTTCTTTCATTTCCTTTATAAATACAATTAAGGTATAACATATAAGAGAAACTTGCTCAGAATCATTGGTGATTTTGAAAAATATACGAATATATTATTTTTATAACACGAGAATCTTTATTATTAATTTAGTTTAGCTCGGTTTTATTTTTATTTTTATAGAGATACGTAGACAAGTCGAAAGATGAGAATATATGAGAAAACTGTTCGAATATCTATAGATTTGTACGATAATAATCTCGTTTTTAATTGACGTCAAACATCGACGAGATGATAATGGAAGATTATATAATAGAAATCAATAGGAATTCTTCGATATACTCGACTAATGTCTGACGGCTTTTTGCCTTCTTCGTCATTTTTCCTTTCTCATCCATTTCTCTTTTATGCTTTTGTAGAACACGCACGAATGCGGGTTCCCTTTATATAGGATGGCTCTTTTTGTTTTCACATTTACCCTTTACTTTATATAGTACATAGCACGGTTGTTCCTTCGTTTGCACAGTATTTACGCCCTGTTTATTATTTCGTTCTTATTTTTTTCCTTTTTTTATTTATTATTATTATTATTTTTTTTTCTTATTTATCACCATTTTTTAATATGTCATTCTACGCCTTAGGAATATATTTTTTCCTCGTATTTAACCACGTGCGACTAAGTAATAAGATATTTATGAACGAACGCTGTTACGTATTAGAATCCATGTTTATCCAGTGTACTTTTGTGATTTCGCTGAGGGTTTATTTTTAATCGTAATGATGTACGATTATTCTTTCGAGTAAGTTCATAAATTTGGATTGTTTATTTATTACTATTCAGGTTTGGAGATTTTTTTTTAGTTGGAAGGACAAAAAAAAGAGAGTGCGTCATAATGCGAATGATGCGTGTTTGTGTGTAAACGATCACGACTAATCCTTTCTAAATGCAATGTGGTTAGTAATTTCGTCTATCTTCAAATTTTGTGGTTTAATCGTGAAATGGAATTAAACCGATCAGGATGAAAATGAATGGCATCTCGGCTCAAACACGTGCTCAATCATTTCTAATTAAAGCATTTATTTTCTCACGGAAAGCTAGCTCATAACCATCGTTGGAATAATCGTTGTATATCGTTATACAGTGTCGTTAGGAGGAATCCTTTTCACTACGTCAAATAGAGGATCATTTTGAGAAAATTATAATAGGAAACCCATTAAATGCGACGGTTTCTCTTGTCTTCATTTTATATGCAATATTTCGATATTCGCTCGGTTTCTATTTCTGAGTTATCACAAAAATGAGAAACTTGTGGAATGAATCGTTTCATTATGTATAATTTTAATTATTCCCTTTGAAATTTCTCGACTGAATTGAAAAACTAATCGATGATAATTCACTCGTCGTTAGAGCCTTGAGAAATTATTCAATTTAATCTTATACATCTTCATGAAATTTCTCGAGTTTGAAGATAGAAGATTGTTCTTGATATATGTAACTACATAGCCTGTGGGCGATTATACGCAAATATAATTCTCGCTATTTCATCAGAGAAATGTTCGTTATATATATTGTACATAACAGATTTCCAACGATACAGGATGTAACTATGTGTTACAGAATTCTGAGATATTTTATTCGATATTTATCGTTGCGGTAGTTTCTCATCGTATAGAAATCTTTTAGTTCTATCCTACGACGTCATTCTCCACAATACGTTACAGTTCAATTTGCTTTCTTTGGTTATTTCGAGATACATCGTAACATATTGTGGAGTATATTCCATTGAAATTTTTCTTATTGTTAAAAGTACATTGACAAGTATATGTGTATATTTATCTATGCGAGGAAAAAAACTTAGGGATAAGAAAAAGAAGAGAGAGAAAGAGAGAGAGAGAGAATAAACAAAACTTGTTTTCTTTTTTGCTATTATTGATTTTCAAGGAATCGTACTACGAAGTTTCCTATGTACATATGTGCGCTCTCGACAATTAAAATTTCAAGAATACTGAGAATCTTCCATTATTCTTTTTTTTACTTTCCATTCGAGAAATCTTGCCGCAAAGTTAATATTTTACCCCAGACATTGTTCAGACATGCCGATACTTACTTTTGAAAGTAACGAACCGGCCAAGTTGGATTCTAATATCACTTTCAAACTTTCTTCCCGACTTACGCACAAAGGTCTAGTGTTTCCAAACGATAATATGATTATCCACAAAGAAATCCGAACCGGATTCGAGAAGTTCCGAAACTTAGAAAGAAAACTTTTCAATCTACTTTGAACCGAATCGATGGATAAAGAATGTCATGTACCGAAGTTGAATTTTATTTTATACCGAATAAGAGAATTCGAGAAACGAGAAGCTACTTCGTGTCATCAAATATAAGATAATTATTTTATGTTATATATGAAGTTGCATAACGCATACCTTTATATACCCGTTACCAAATCCTGCTATCTTTTTTAAATCGTAAAGAGTATCGAATTCCCGTAGGAAAAGCTAAGAGTATTTTATAATTGGGAGTTGACCTTTTGTTAATCATCCAGATGATAATACATGCATAGCTTGCGTTATTAGTTTATCGATTTTTCGACAAGACTAAAGGAGAGAACGAAAGAGAGAGAAACAGAGAGGAGAAAGAGAGATGAATAAAGCAGATGCATTTATGCATTGTCCTTCATTTAAAAAAGATTTCTATAGATACGTTACCTGATGCCCTTTAATCTTTCACGTAATCCTGAGTGTACTCTTCTAACTTTTTATCAGCTTCGATGTTTACACGTCAATCTTATCCGCGTTTGTGTAACGTAGTTAAGCTTCTCTCTCCCACGCGGCCGATTAAACCTGCGAATAATTCTTCTTTCTTCATTCATTATTTTTCACCAACTATTTATCGCGTCGAACGTCATAAGAAATGTTTGATTCTTTCCATAACTTTTACTTATTATTATTATTATTATTTTTTCTATTACGCGACGTCTATAAATCCTATTTCTTTGAATAACTTTTTCTAAGTGTTCGTCATATTACGTAGATAGATATTTTTATAGGAATTTTTTGCGATGGAAAATTTATTATTGTCTTATTCCTTTGAAAATCCAATCGATGTTAATGGCATTGAATCAGTTGATATCTTTCGTTTTTAGTTATGTTCGGAAAAAAAAGAAATAAAAAAAAAAAAAAAAAAAAATAAAGAAAATTGATAAAAGAAGAATTATTCGATTTTACGGCGAAAGATCGAATTGGCCATCGTTTTTTATTCTCTTCTTTTTTTTCACAGGATGCCAGTTGAAGGGTTAACAGTATATAGTTCGTTATCGGCCGCCTAAAAAATCCGTTTTTCTTATCTGACAGTCGATTTCTTTATTAGTATAATGATACCAACGTACTCTTTTTATGTACTCACGAACGATGTTCCTCGATAATTGACGGTAGGGGAAATAAAGAGAAAGAGAGAGAGAGAGGGGAGAAAGAGAAAGTGACAAAGCGATTTAATAAAATCCATTCTTTTCGTACAAACGATATTGTTTTTATTCATCGATAGCAATAAATCTCGAAAGTATAGCTAAAATCTTTTTCTCGTTTAATGAGCAAATAATTTTTTGGAAGCACTCTTGTAACCCTCGTTTCTATTCGATATCGGAAATGGGTCGAAATGATTTTTCTGTTGGAAAGGAGCAGATTGCTGTCAACCCCTCGACACCTCGCGGCTTTTCTTTATGAATAAAAGTTGATACAGTATGCCAAAATGGAATTGGCATCATGGGAGAGAAAAGAAGGGTTGGTAAACGAGAAGGAAAGGGAAAAGAAGAGGGGAAAAAGAAAAGAAAAAATATAAGGAAGTGGAAGAAGAAGAATAAGTGGAAAAGGGATACGAGCATGGAATAAATAATTCTTCGTTCCTTAAGGATTTTTTTCGGGGGTGGCACGCGTCTTTTTATTCTTTCTTTTTCCTTTTTTCTTTTCCCCCATTTTTTTCTTCCTCCCTTTCTTTTTCCTTTTCTTCTTCTTCTTCTTCTTCTTCTTCTTCTTATTCTTTTTCCCTTCTTTCTTAATCTTCTATCGAAAAGTTTTTCTTTTTTCTTTTTTTTTTTTTTTTTCTTCACAAGTCAGCGATAGTACAGGGAGAACAGTAAAGGTTCTCTACGTTACTTTCGTCTGATTAAACACACCCTACCTTGCCTAATTTTCGGATAATAACCTGCGGAGCTTCTTGATAGGGGAAAACGAAAGAGTGCGGATTAAACGGGATTCATTAGCTTTGAACGACTTGGAATAAAATATGCAAAGCGTTTCCTTGATCTTCCTAGCCTAACCGTTTATCTTCTCTTTCTTTCTTTTTATTTTCTCTTATTTATTTACTTCCTTATAATATAACGAGTGTCCGATTTGCTTCCCTGTCAGCATTAAAGTCCAAGTGAAAATATAATTATGAGATTCAATGAAGCTCATTATTTTTTCCCCTAGTAATTTATATGTATATCCCCTCGAGTCAAGTATATATGTACATATGTATATACTTGACTCGATAAACACATTAAGCAAGAACAACGCTTATTATTAGTATTTTTTTTTCTTTCCTCAAAATCCTAAAGTCTCACGGAAAGAGTAGAAGATGGTTAAGCCAGTGGAAAGGCGTCGATCGATATGCAATTAAGGTGTATACTCGACATAGACCAATAGAACGGCTCTACATCCTGAATAAATATTTACCGGGATGCATTGTAGAGAAGGAGAGGCGGATAGAGTGTGTGTGTGTGTGTGAAAGAGAGAGAGAGAGAGAGAACGAACGAAAGAAAGATATAGGAAGGTGTTCGGTCATGCTGTCACTTTTATTTGCTCGAAAAGAAGAGTAGTATTAGCATTTGAACCGTGGCTTCCGATAATTACCTCTTTGAAACTTCAGATCACGTGGAAAATTTATTTTTATTTATTTATTTATTTATTTACTTTTTCCTTATTTTTTTTTCTTTTTTTTTTCTTCGACTAATCGTTCTCTTCCGAAATGGAGAAGTATTGATACACTTAGAAGAAGAGGAAAAGTTACGAATACTCACGATGGATATACAAGCTTAACTCTGTTAGAATATTGCTTTTCCTCTCGTCTGTAAAAAAAAAAGAAATAAAACAGCTGTGTCATACTTATCGCCGTTTCGAGTGTCCTTCGAAGCTTGCAGATTACGTGGTCGTCGATTTAAAAGTCGTCGGTAAAAAAGAAAGAAAAAAGTATTGATGAGTTTTGAATGCTTTAAAACAAACGTGAAGAGTACGCATACGAACCTGCAGATAACGAGTTGCGTGTAAGTACAGATGCAAAAGTGGATGGACGACGCATACGTTGAAAGAAAAGCATGGATGGTTGCTTTTTCAATTCTCTCGTTCAATTTAAATCAATACGATTCCTATAGAACGTAAAAATGTGTATAAAAAAATATATATATATATACACTATTGGAGAAATAAGCTTCATAGATAAAATTCAATACTTTAGCGTTCAGTTATGCAGTTCAGGTATATGTGTATATATATATATGTAAATATAAAAATAAATATAAATATATACCATCTGCGATTTTTAATTTATTAATTTATGTACAGCAACAGTTTTAGACATCATTTTAATATGCGATATCTTTCATGGAATGCGGCAACGTTAATTCCTTTTAAATGTACGTTTCCATCGCAACGTAACGTTCGAGTTAATGGAAAATACGATGGCTCGGTATTTTCCATAAGAATTCTATTTTACTGCTTAAACGATGAGTAAGCCCATCTCTCTTTATAATTACAAAATCGATCGTGATGTAATTAAACGTTAATGCTGTTAAATTCGAAGTATCAGTCGTTACTTCGTTCATCGTGGAAGGGTACAGGAGTCAACAGGTTGCGCTCGATCGAAGAATAAGAGTAGATATTTATTAAAAGAGAAATACCATGGAAAATACGTATCTATCTAGTTCGTGCCAGAAAATACCAGAAAATAAGCGATTCTCGTTTCTAAAGTAGATAGAAAATTGGTCGAAGGGCGAGCGTTAATCGTCCATCAAGAAGAGAACATCCTATTTGTCCCCATATAAAAGATTTTTATTTTCGCGTTACGATCAAGAAGTAGTCCATCATTCTGTCGGACAGCCAACCGATAGATTCTTTTTTTATATCATCGGAATACGAAGTTGGGATTACGCTTGATCAAATTTGTTCTTGACCTTTTTTTTTTCTTTTTCTTTTTTTTTTCCTTCCCCTTTTTTGTCAATGATTTTCCCGGTCGAACGAAGAATCACGGTATCAATAAAGGATCACAAAGCTTTTTCCCCCAAGGAGGGTCTTTCATACCATGGCAACGATCTCTTTAATAATGTTTATATATGTATATGTATATATGGAATATTTGTCAAAGAAAAACTTTCAGGAAGTCGAGTCTTTGAACGACCTTATTATTAATCGACCAAAAGATTATCGGATGATCAAAAAAGAAAGTCATTTTTGTTTCACATCGTTTTACAGACAGTTGGAATAGAGGTGCGGGTGACCAACGAGATACCCGTCTCCGTGACGGAAGAAAACACGATAAGGGATGTTGCACCACCTTGGATGGCGTCGCCGGCTCCCAGCAGGACTACTCCGGCGACTCCTACGCATCCTCATCCTCAGTATTTGTCACCCCACGTTTTTCAAGGACGCAACTCTCTCTGTTGCGCGAACGGTAAGATTTTTCCGATAATCTCGCGTCTTTCGTTTCTCGTTTCCACCGACGTAATTCTTAGATTTAAAACGATAGTCCGTCCCTTTTCTTTAAGAAGATCTATTTGGAAGAATATTCATTCTTAATGTTCTCATTTTTTCGAAATGGATTATACTCGAGTACCATGTATGTACGTATTGACCTTCTTCTTATGCCTCTTTAACTTCGAAAGAGTTCGATTTTATTTTAATTATAACATTCTTGTCCTTTTTCCTCTTTTTCTTTTTCCTTTTTTCTTTTCTTTTCTTTTCTTTTCTTTTCTTTTTTCACGCGTACAAACAACGAGTTAAAATAAGAAAGTAACTCTCTTGTTACCGTTAGATTTATAATCGTATAACGGTTGTAAGTGGGTACGTGCTGGCAAGGATCGCGTAGTCTTACGAAGAAACTCGTTAATTAGACGAGTTGCAATTATAAAGTTATTTCTTAATACAGAAACAACTACTTTTCAATACAACGTTTAGCTTTTCAAAGGTTTGCAATTTTAAGAGTCTTCGTTGACGTTTCAACGAAGTTTTTTGTTCTTTATACCAAGAACAATTTAATTAAGTTAACTCTTATACATTAGCGAAAGGTCTGTCCATGTAAAATTTTACGAGAAGAGAGGAGAAAGAAAGTAGTGAGGAAAGGTTTAACCAAGACACGTTGATGGGTGTAAAAGAAATCCTTTGAAAAGGACTGTGTCGAAACTTGAATTTTTTCTTTCTTTTCTTCACTAGATCTTTGCGAT
The DNA here is from genome assembly GCF_014466175.1 of Vespula pensylvanica. Lineage (NCBI taxonomy): Eukaryota > Metazoa > Arthropoda > Insecta > Hymenoptera > Vespidae > Vespula > Vespula pensylvanica. Next base: position 2,408,036 of record NC_057691.1, on the reverse strand, counting down.
TTCGCTGCCAACGTAAGAATTTTTTTTTTTAATATTTCGTTCAAAGTTCTTTAAACGTACCGTTCGATCTTCGATCTTCGAACGAAGATGGACGTTGATGGTATAGAAAGTAAGAAATGTTTAAACTCTTTTCTATCTAACGATATCAAGCCTACCGTCGCGGATGAAGTTGAGTTTAAGAAGCGTAACATCGTAAATAACCATAACATCGTTTCCATTCGATATTTTCAGATTACACGTTGCGAAGGCGGCGACCTATGACGCTTCGAATTGGACCTCGCTTGAGTTTACCGAATAAAAGTACATCCGCACCGACGACTACGACGGATGGAGAGTGGCCAGCAATTAGGTGAGTTTCTTATTACGATCATTTATTTATTTATTTTTCTCTTTTCTCTTGGCCGCCATTCTCCCTGACCCGTCCATAGATTTTAATCTCCAGCAGAAATTTACAAATTATCCTGATTAGTCATGAGCTCGTTATCGTATCTCGAATAAATATCTAATTAATAACGATAATTATCCGAAGCTTTCTATATGACCGGAAAATATTTGTCGGTAGCTCTACTTTCGATATTGGTTATTCGACTCACATGGTTTACGTCCGATGATATAATCCTACTAGCAATTCGATAACAATCAAAAAGGAGAAAATGAAATAACGAGGATCGGATTCATCGATGCTCGGCTCAGTTTGAAGAAGCAAAGTGATTTAACGAAGTCGAGCTTTTCGTTTAATTCGTAAGCGTAGAGCTTTTCCACGTAGTTTGGAAACACATAGGTCTTGTATAAGCTGTAGTTCTACAGAAACTAAACGTTTCGGCTTTCGCCTAAGTTTTCACGTTTAACGTCATGCATATAAATGTATTCTCTTACTAAAGAAATGTCGAGAGAATATGAAACTTTAATTCGCCCATAGAAAAATCTTATTAACTATTTGTTGTAGAAACTTCCTTAGGAGAATAATTTTTGTTTCTTTCTGTTTTATTCTTTTTCTTTTTTCTTTTTCTTTTTTCATAAATTCATTCCAAAAATAAATTCTCAAAAGTGAATCTTTCTTTTCTAAATGAATTTTCGAATTAAATTTCTCTCTCTTTCTCTCTCTCTCTCTCTCTCTCCCTCCCTCCCTCTCTCTCCCTCTCTCTTTTTACTTAATTTTTATACGAGTACTAAAACGAAGAAGAAGTAAACTTTGTTATCGATTTCCACTTTTTTTTTCATTTTATCGACGTTGATTTTAGTCGCCGAGGATACAAGGGAAATTTTACGTATTATCAATTTCCAGGATATTCGACGTTTGTAACTCTGAATTATCGACTCTCGTTAAGACGTATCATTGATAATGAAAAACAATATATTTTTATTCGATAATTATTATCAAGTTATTTATATTAATATCGTCTCGCAGTATTTACGATAAGACACTTATTAATAATCACGACTTCCTACTCTTTCTAAGAGGTTCTCTTTCGCAGTAGAAAAACAACCTAAGAATAGTCACTTCCATGGTAGGTACATTCTATTCTTAATCTTCATCCTTATGTTATGATGAGACAATCCACCTTAAGATAGGGGGAATTTTATTTTTCCATATTTTTGCATGAAACAAAAGGTTATATATATCTATATATTTTTAACGAGACTTCGATTAAAGACGTTGCAAAATGATAAGACTCGAGTGATTTATAAAAAAAGAAAAAAAAAAAAAACAGTTCTAGACCGGTCACCTATGTCTACTTTGATAAATTCGCCAATCGTCGGTAAAGTGGATGTCTCTGTTATTTTTTGGACGATAAGAGATGTCTTCTTACCTTCTTTTCGAAGATTCACAGGATCACGTAGTTCGACCGATTGGTCGTCAGGTGACGCGTCGATCGTCGAGAGGGACGCCACCCCTCGTGATTCGTTTCGTTCGTCTTTTGTTGTTACTCGCGTTTCGGCAGGGCGCTTTGTCGAGAGTCGCGCGTGATTACGGACTGGTGACCGATCGTACGGATTCGAAGTGATCATTTCGTTTGAACTTTTCCTTCACTCCTTCTCTTTTGAACCAGCACGTGCGTGTTCACTTCGTAAGTCGAATTGTTTCGTACCGTACAACTTTTCCGGCGTGGATCGAGAATCGCGTGTTTCGCGTGTGTGTGTGATTGCAAACATCGAGAGAATTGGAAATGCACGCACGATACTTTAGCGGGTTTCATCGTTTTCTAATTGTTTATAGCCGTTCACCGACTAACGCGATACAGTGAAATCCATTATCACTTCGTTGAAAATCGAATCGAACCAGTGGTCAAGGTAAAGACGAAGCAACGTGAACCTCTTCCTCTTCCTCGTTATCTTCGATTTTTCGAATCGATTTTTGGCGCCTTCTTTTAAGGTTACCTAGTTATGTGATATGGATTGAGAATATACGTGATTGACAAGAAACGATCGAGCATAATAAGAATTACAGTGATATCGAGAACGAAGAAAGGAATATGAAGAATATTTCTTGTGACACAGACCGAATTTATTTCGTTTAGTATAGTGAGTGTGTATTCGAAAATGCCCCGTAAAAAATTGACGATCTTCGTAGGTTAGGTGTGCGTTGATTCTAGTGCGCGCGCCCGCGCGAAAATTTCAAAAGAAATTCTTTCGTTCGTATTCAAAGAAAGAATAACTTTCGTCGGGACGTTGTCGTTACGTTATTGCGTTGGTCATAATTTTAAATTGTGTACAACTTACGCTGATGTGTATGTTTATGCGTGCGTGTATACATATAACATATACGTCGTAGATATATGATTCAGACGTAAAGTGATAAGAAAAAAAAAAAAAAAGAAAAGAAAAATAATACGATCTTCGTCGTTGGCAAGAAGAGTAGGAAACAAAGCACATAGTGGTTTTTGCGTGGCTCGTGAAAGAAAGAAACGTGGTAAAATAGATTTTTCCAAGAAAATTCAATCTTTATTTTTGAACGTCGAGCAACGAGAGAGAAGAAAATCGTGTTCGTTACTTTTAAAGTCAACGTTTGCTTACAAACAAGTGAGAACATTTTTCGTTTGTCCCTGAGAATACAAAAGCCGAATCGAGCAATAGCATCGTCCTTTGGCTTTTGGTCGTTCTTAGAAAATCGCAACGCCATTTTGAAATTTGATAGCAAGTCACGCGAGTGTGTTTTTCTTGGCGCGAGAGTTAGCTTCTAGATAAAAGTTTTTTTTCTTCTTTTATTGTGTTTCATCTTTTTTTTCTCTCTCTCTCTCTCTCTCTATACTTCTTCTTTTCATCTTTCATCGAGAACGAAAAACGTAAAAGAATTTTCGGGAAACCAAGAAGATCGAACGAGGCGTTTTGTGTTATTTCCAAGAATACTGGTGAAACAGAAGAGGAGGGGAAGAAGAAGAAAAAGAAGAAGGAATATTATATATCGAATAAGCTAGAAAAAGATAGGAAAAGAGAAAAAGGATGGCGAATCGTAAAGGTAAAAAGAAAGAAAAAAAAAATCAATTTCTTGATCTCTTTTACTCGAACGTTTGGAACTGATCGAAAAATATTTTGATCTCGGTTTTTCTTCGAACAAGATGCTTGGAACGTTGCTAAAGAAAATATTCTATCACGTTATGGAATCTATTTCTTTTTTCGAAATCAAAACAATTTCGATGATTGTTCGGTGATTCGTTTAAAGAATAAACTCGGAATTTGTAAAGAATATTTAAACTCGTACTTTCTTATGCTGTCGATAAAATACGCTTAGGAAATAAGGAAAATTCTTTTACAAAGGATTGCAAATAACTTTCTATTTTCTTTTTATCAAAGTACACGAAATAAAACGTAGTTTCTTCTCTCTCTCTCTCTCTCTATATATATATATATATATATATATATATATATATATGTATATATCTTTTTTACGATCGAATATATCTGTCGAATGGTTTCATAAATTCTTGAACGTCGTAGAAAATATTTAATGAACATTTCGATCGCATGATCACCGAAATAACAGTTGATTACCTTGATAGAAGCCGTCAAAAGTTTATATACCAAATTCAACAGATTTCGTGATCACCGACAGTGGTGTTCAAAGTGACGTTAACAATAGTTAGCAGAAACCTCGTATTTCGGGGTTTCTCGAAATACAACGGTGCGAAATAGCATATCGAACTCGAATTCTAACTGTCCGTCTATCTCGGATTAACAAAAGTAAAAGGGAAATAAATTATTCTACGTAACGGATAAAGTTTCTCAGGAAATTCTCGATAACGTAATAATCGATGTTTTCATAAAAATTCCTAATGAAATAATTTTGTTCTTAACTAAGGTAGTCGAACTTTCGAACTTTTCTTTCGTCTTTATCGGCAAATTAGATCATCGTGTAATCGGTCGTTTTCTCGGATCAGAGAAGGAAATCGATGATGCATTTGAAAGGATTGTGATAAACGATGCCATAGAAAGTATTTCTTGTCGAACTCGATGCATTTATATAGGTTACGAATTTTTCTTATTTTTCTTATTCTTTTTTCTTTTTTCTTTTTGTTTTCCCTCTTTCTTTTTTTTTTTCTCGTTTCATAGGTATATTTTCTCTTTAAAACGTGAGTTAGCCACACCCTTGTCAACGTATTCTCTATCATATAAGCACAAGCATGCTCTCTTTCAACGTTGTCCTTTGTGGTCTACCGAAATTGACCAAGCTGTCGATTTGTCTTTGTAAAAGTCGACGATGTCTTGTCGTTGAGGGAATGTCAACGTCGAAAGCAAATTCGTCTTTGATCAGTTAATGTGCTCTTTCCTGCCTGTGTCTCAGCTGCCACGCGTTGCACGTGTTAATTCTGATAATTAGTAAACGTGACTATGTTCGATCGATACGTATACGTAAGTTTGTCTTATACGTAACTCGATTATTCTTCGTCCCATTCAAAAAGCTTAGTGATATGTTTCCACGATAACAGGCAGGATCTTTTTACAAAATAATATTTAAATTCGTCGATTTATTTTACTTAACATCGAACGTAAAATTAATTATTTCAAGATGTTGTAGTTTCGTTTTGTACGTGAAAAAATGTAAACGTGTTTTTTCAATATGTAATTCTTTTTTCTATACTTCTTTTCTTTTCACTATTCTATTTTCTTTCTTCGTGTAATTATTTACTTAGATTACTTCATATTGTTACTAGAGTTACGTTAGTCAGTTATGAATTTCAATCGACTTTAGAAATTCTTCGAAAAAGAAAAAGAAGAATACATACAACTTTTCCAAGTAAATTTTATTTTCCGACTACTAACTCTTCCTTCATCCAAAGTAGGAAATAATGAAACGCACTTTGCCGTACTCTGCTGTTATTAATTATCTTTTCAATCTAATTATCCGATCAAAAATGTACGAGATAGTATTATTATCAGCCACCGACGACTGCCAATGAACTCGAAACTTTAAAATTGTGATACAGTTCCTTTTTTTCTTTTTCATTCTTTTATTTTTTTCTTTCTTTATCTTTTACTGCGTTTTATTCTCTTCCTTTATCTCTCTTTATTTATTTATTTATTTATTTTTTTTTATTTTTTTATTTTTTTATATAGCACGAAAAGTTTTTATGTGTTTGAATTATTTACAATGAAAAATGTTATTATCGTTGGAACGTTTTAACATCATCGTCGAAAACCAGTTAATAATTTCTGTTAATTGAACCTTTTAATTGGCAATGTATACACGAAACAGCATTGTCGCCTAAAGCTCTCTCGTTCAACGAAACAACCCCATTAAAGAGAGCTTTACTCCTTTTGAAGTTTTTTTTTTTTTCGAATTTCAACGATCGAAATATATTCGTGAAATTCGATATCAAAAATATGTCATCGTAGGCGTTGTTCGATGATTCGTTGGCTGTCAATCAATTTTTACCATCGTACTACTAACTATATATACATATGTACCGAGATACGTTTATTTTCTTCGACTTTTTATCAATTTCATATCGTTCGTTGATATATTTCACTTTATGCATATAATATTATTTTTCATCATCATCCGAGAACCATTGGGACACGTTATCTGTGAGTTTAAAACAACTAATAGATACAGTGTGTGTCTCTCTAACTTCGAATAGTACTCTCCCAACGTGGAGTTATTTTGCAATTGAGTCGACTCGTTTGCGTGGTTGAGACTCTTACCAAAGACCCTCTCCTCTTCCTTTTCCCCTTCTCCTCTCCTCTTCTTTCCACTCCTTTCCCCTCCCCTTTCCTTTCCTCTCCCCCATTATTTCCAAGGAGACGTCAAACATTGAATCGTAACACATAGTAACATAATAAAGGTACGTAATGTCACGTAATGTAAGTAGAGTGCAAGTAAAAGAGATAAAAAATGGCCGACGAGAATATCATGTGTTATTACGTTAAGTAATCTTTTGCGATGTACATAAATGTATATGTATGTACATACATGTACATATATATGCGTATGTATAAAATGGAATAATGTAGGATGATGATATATCGTAAGATAATGTCTGTATAAAATTAATAATAATTTGTCTTTTTTTTTTTTTTCTCTTAATGCTCAAGAACGCGACGCTCGTGATTGGTTGCTACGAAGATTTTTGTTTTGTGAAGATTATGTGTACACACACACAGATATGTACAGGGTATTAATTTTCATGTAGTAGTCTAGTATTTATTTTCCTTTTATTTCATATATATGTTCTATCTTTTTGTTTGTCGAGAAGAATGAATCTTCTTTCGCATATTATATTCTTTGAAACGTTTGACAAGTTATATATCAATATAAGAATTTATATTACTATCTGCTACCAGAGATGTTTTCCTGAGTCATCGATCGATCTTTTCCCCGGGAACATCTGTCCGCTCGCTAAAATAGGGGTTTATCGTCCTCGGATATAGTATGATTCTTAAAAATTCAACGTTTAGAGTGTCTTTCCGAGCTTCAAAGTGCTAACTTCATTTTCGACATTTTTAATTTATTTTTTTTTTCTTCTTTTTTCTCCCTCTCTTTCTTTCCCCTTTTTTTCGTAATTTTTTTCGTAAATTTATCGAAAGGAATTAGATTACTTTTTTAAATTAAATTATTATTTTTATATCATCGGGGTTGTTATATCGAGATAAATCGTTCTACTCGTACGTTCGAACTTCACTTTTCAATTGGAACGACATTTTTGTGGCCTTCTGGTTTCAACGTGATCGCGTTGTATATGTGTGTGTTTGTGTAGGTGTATGTAGTTAAAGAACACTAGTTCGAAGAATGAACGAACGGATGATTTCGACGATGTGAGGGGAAATCGCATGTCGAGTTACCATTTCTTCGTTCTTGATGTTGAGATTTTACACTGAAGCACGAAGAATTTATCGCAATTGAATGGACCTCGATGTTTTCCAAGATCTATCATTACGAACGTGTGCGTGGGTATATAGGTGAAAAAATGGCTATTAGTTGATCCTTACAAAAAAATATATATATATTTTTTTCAATAGAAACATTTATAATATAACGAGGATGAATTGATTTTTTATTATTTTATCCTTTTTTTTTTTTTTTTTTAATGATAACTTTCGATTGAAGATAATTCCGATACAATCTCGTTTTTAGAAAGGAACAACAAGAGTTATTTTCCTCGAGTTTATAATTTCGCAAGCAAACAAATTTCACAGAAAGATTATTCAATTGAAATGGCAAACATTTCTCGACTATTCAAACATCGTCGACATTTCGCGATCGAAACTGTGCGAGAAACAGTATACCTCTTTTACGATCGATTTACAAGATCGTCCTACGATTTGATAAATCCGAATGTCTATCGGCCCGCCTGTTATATATTTCGTCATTCCAAAAGCGAAAATTTCGATATTTAATTAAAGTGTTCGGTCGGGTCGTTCTAACGAATTGCGTGCGCCCATCGACGTTTGATTGGTCTCGAAGTGGTTCTTTTTATCTATCTATCTATCTATCTATCTATCTATCTATCTATCTATCTATCTATCTATCTATCTATCTATCTATCTATCTATCTATCTATCTATCTATCTATCTATCTATCTATCTATATATATAAAACACATACACATATAAGCGTATATATAAGGTATACGTGAGTGCATGTCGATATTATAACTCAGATCGAGTTAATAGCATCGTTAACTTTTACGAGAAACATTATTCTCGCATCAATAATAATCGAGACGTTATGCAGTTTCTCGAAACTAATTAGATATCGAGGGTAATCTTTTATATTAGTTTTACCGATCAAGGAAGTTCATGGTTTTTCTTCCCTTTTTTTTTTCTTTTTTTTCTTAGTCCTCCATTATCGTGAGAACAATCGACGGAAGTCCCATATGATAGGAAATTAGATTCATTCGAAATCCCCGATGTTAGAATTTAATTTATCGAATGCTACAACAAAACTTGTTAATATGTCGCCATGGTCATATCTATCTATTTTTAACTCTTCTTTTCTTTTTCTTTTTCTCTTTTATTATTTTTTTTTTGCTTCAATGGTTATACTTTCTTGTCTCGTCGGAAAGTATAGATGTTTTTTTTTTTCTTTCGGTGCAAACTATTTGATTTTCCGTTTTATTGCTTGGTTTTTATTGACCGACGTCTTTATTGCCTCGCATTACGACGACCGTTGTCAGAGCCATTCGTCGACTCTGAAGTAGGTAAGAATGGAGACGAGTTTCTCTTAGCTTTTAATGGAATTATGTCTCTTTCAGACACGAGAGCGTCTATTTTACCGATTCGAGAACGGTCAGATTGTGAGTAAATTGGCGATTTTTGTTAAACCAAAGAAATGTTATAATCGAGTTCTTCAGCTCGATCCAGTAGACTTTTTCGCGATATATAATTGCATCATTTTGAGATAACGGAAGGTTGGAGTATTTTATACGTCGTCATCGCCTGGCGACATCGTTTGCGTTCTCGAATGTGTCTTTTTTTCTCTCTCTTTCTCTTTCTCTCTTTATACTTTTCTTTGAGCGAGAAAAATAAAACTACGATTCAAGATTTTTCCTTTTCTTCAAGAAACGTCTTCATCGTTTTCTTTCTTTTTTCTTTTCTTTTTCTTTTCTTTTCTTTTCTCTCTCTTTTTCTTTTTTTACTTTGAATTTCTCGCAAATCGTAAATTTTTTTTCTCTCAGAAGAAAGCAGTTCACAGCAAGCTCCTCTGACATTTACATAATAATGTCACACGATCTGAATCTTCCTCGTGCTTGTTATTCGATATTAGACGTATACACATTCGTCTCGTGCTGTCTATAAAATCGACGATTTTTCTTCTTTAGTTTCGAAAAAATTCATGAAACGTTCGCCAAAATATTCAGGAAAACTTAGAGAAGATATCAAGCTAAAGATATACGCGTTTCCGTTCGTATTTCAAGCTCGAGAATAAATACTGTTACGTCGGGCTATTATATTATTTCATATTAACATTATCGTATTTTACTTCAATCATTTTTTGTTTTGTTTTATTTATTTATTTTTTTTTTTTTTTAAAATTATAATAATCGCATCAAGATTTTCAAAGATTTAATTCTAAATTATCCATTTATTCTCCTTAAGTATATATACATAGATTAATGTTTCATGGATATAAGATATTTCGATATGATCAAGCAAATGATGATAAATCTATAATTCGGAAATAAGAAAGTTTACAGGTACATATAATTTTTTTTTTTCTTTTTTAACGATGAACTTAACGAGAGTGCTAACGAATACAGTAGGTAATGGCGTTGAGAATGAAAATTATTCTGAAAGAACAAACAAACTTTCTTTTTTCTCGTTCTTCTTCTTCTTCTTCTTCTTTTCCTTTCACAGGAGATAAGAAATTCTAGTTTCTTACGAACGATCGTTATAAATATTTGTCGAGTCGAGCTCATTCACATGTAAGTGGGCAACTGACTACATATATATATATCGAAATGGCCAGAGTACTCTTCTTAGTACTTATGTTATTGAGAGTAGCTTTTAAGCTCTGCATACATACTTTGTGTTTGTACGAGAAAACGAGAGAGAAAGAGAGAGAGAGAGAGGGAGAGAGAGAGAGAGAGAGAGAAGAGTGATAGGATATGAAGTAGATAGTGAAAAAGAAAAGCATCGAAATTCTTACAAAGAATCATATCTGTCTGCGGGTTGTTTATCTTAGCGATTAATTTTTAATTATACTTAACAGTTAATTTTCTTGAAAACGAAAACAAAAAGAAAAAGGAAGCAAAACGTTGGAGGGAAGATCACATCGGATGGATTTTTATCCAAAAAAGGAGGAAAAAATTGAGAGAGAAAAAAAAAAGGGAAAAAGGAAAAAGAAAGTGGAGTTCGCAATTAGCGTCGACGCGAGAGGAATTCACTTTGATTTGAATTGTGTATAGTCGTGCAATCAACTTCTTTAATCGATCAGGACAATGATATTGATAAATACAGGTATATTGTTAATTGCTTCGAGTCACGTTTAGAAGTGACAACGTAACCGTATGTGGTATCTAAATTTAAACAAAGCTAGTAAAACCACAATAGGCTATTTCGATGCGTGACTTTTATATATAAAACGTGCACGTAAATACGTGTTTACGTACATTCTATTTAATATACAGATATAAACTCTGTGTGTATATATATATATATATATTTCAAGGTTTTAAGATAAAGCTTGTTTTACCAAGAACGAATGAAAAATATATAAAAATAACGAGTCATTTTACATTTGTAAGATAGTTCGATAATGTTTTTAGCTTAGAGTATAGTATTAATAGTATATAGTTGTAATAGTAGTAGGTATGTAATAGTAGTAGTAGGATCTTTACGCGATCTCTATTACAGAACAAAGATACTGTTGTAGGTGTCATCAAGGCGATGGTATCTCTCTGACATGATAGGATTCGTCCTTTATAGCAAGCAACTAGCAAGACATTAACATGAGCTTCTACGCCTAGTTGACGTTTCTCAGAGTGTTAGCAGGTTACACGACTCGAAGAAACTTGATTATGGATTCTAATGTGATCACGATATCTCGAGTAGAAACTTAGAAAATGTTCTGAAGAAAAGTTTTTAGTAATTGTGCGAAACGCGTTCTTTTACTCATTTGATATGAAAAGTGTACTTGCATTTTGTGAACGTTGTTTCGCGCTACGTGAATTCTTGCGTACGAACAATGAATAAGGTTGACCTATTTCTATCTTTTTCTTTCTTCTCTCTCTATCTCTCTCTCTCTCTATCTCTGTGTGTCTCTCTGTCTCTCTCTTTCTTTCTCAAGGGATATCATCATTTAAAAGAAAAGAAAATGTGAGCATATGCGACGGTTGTGTAGTTGTAAAGGATGTTTGCGAATTTTGTTTTTCCGCCAGGAAATATGTCTCTCTGTGATCTTATGAAATAGCTAGTGCTACGTATAATAATAAGAGGTATACTCACATACCGTTAGAATTTGTTAGGATTAAGATGGATTCGTATGTACGTAGATTACATAGTTTACTACTACGACGTTAGATCGTATCGTCTTCTACGTTGTTGTTTTAGTAGTAAGATTAAGAAAAATAAATGTATACCTTAGGTGAATAAGGTAAGAGTAATATATTTGAAAAAGATTTTAATTGGAAATAAATATTTAATATATATATATATTTTTTTTTGATCTGGTATATTCATGAAGCTATAATAAACTTTGTGGAAGTGGTTATTCATTGTGTAACGTGGTTATTCATAAATTAGAAGACCGAGCTAAATTAATCTCGTTTTATCTAGATTCATATATAAAATATTTGTACTTACTTAGCTTCATCTACGGTTTAAATTATTAAAAGGTTTTGCAAATGAGTAGAACGATTGAAATATTTAAGAAAGGAAGAATGATATCGGTAATAATAATAATTTAATTAATCATATTTAGCTAGATTGCTTTGACTAATCAATTAAGCGTAGATAAAATCATTCGTTCGTTCATCTATAAATAAAAACGTGCATGTGACTCGTTACATTTATTATCTCCTCTTGCGCTATAATACACGAGTAAATAGATAAATTTCATTTGTCACAGTCGTATGATAGTTTTATTCTCTCTCTCTCTCTCTCTTTCTCTTTCTCTCTCTCTCTCTTTATCTATCTCTCTTTTCATCGATATAACTTCGAAAGCGTTTTGTATTTTACATCGTTATACGTTGATACACGTTGAATATATCAAATTTAGTCATAGTTGACGCGAAAAGGCTTGTTGCTTGAAAAGCGAGGTTTCACGGTTGACGTCAATGCTCAAAGCCAGTGATGAGTAAGTCCGAAGCTTATTGGCTGGAATGAAGTTTTATGACAAAAATATACTTGAATCAAGTGGCGCGATTGTATGCATATATATATATATATATATATATATATATATATATATTCGAAAGAAATATTTAAAATATGATCATATTTATATGCATAAATTGAAACAGTGAAATATAGGTAAATATGAAAGCGAATAATAATGATTAAATTTAGATAGGTATATTTGCAGGATATTTTCATTGGATATCAAATTATATTACAACAGGCTATATATTAAAATTTAATAGAAATTCCAGACATTCAAATTTCTTGATACTTTATCCTTTATATTCGTATCGATGTTGTTTATTTGATAGAAGAAATTCAGGAAAATATAGTATATTGATATTATCAATGACATACGAAATCTTGATAATGTTTCAAATATCATAAATTTTGATTAATCAACGAAGACCCTCGTGACGTTTTGACAACCTCAAATATGACTTTGCCACTGAAAGTACTTTATCACAAGTTCTTCTCCTGTTTTTTTTTTTCTTTTCTTCTTTTTATGTGTAAATTTAATATGAAACCTGGAGATTTTCTAAATTCTTGTCTCATGTGCTGACACTTAGTAAATTCCTTCTTTATCTTCGTCTTCTTTACAATTTATACAGAAAGAAAAGAAAAATGAGAGAGAGAGAGAGAGAGAGAGAGAGAGAGAGAGAGAGAGAGAGAGAGAGGGAGAGAGAGAGAGAGAGAACTCTGTCAAGAGATAAGAATTCAATTCTATTCGCGCGTGAGTATTCGCTCGTTGTATATTTTTCGTAGATCCATTGGTTTGGAAAAATACTACCTTCTTTTATAAGTCCAAAAAAATTTGAAGATACCCTTGGAATATATATTTTTTACGATTATAGCTAAGCGAGACGAATTTCCATAAAAGTAATGTAATACTCGTGATACGATGGTTTTTAGCCAAAACACATTTTGATATTCGGTCATTTCACATCATTTCACGCCATTTCTTTTCTTTGTATTTCATTGTATATTTAGAAAAGATTAACGAAAACTAATGTTAATCGGGTAAGCTTCATCTACCGATCGATTTTCTTGGTGAAGAATGTTAGATGGATTTAGACAGCGATTAGGTGAGCAACGTCCGTAGAGGAAGGGCAAAATGTTGCCGCGTGTTATGGGATTGGCCCGTTATATTGGATCGGACCTGAGTAAATTGGGTCGAAGATTGGTGGTCTTTAGTGGTCGTCGCGTGGGAGACAGAGCTAAAACAGGATTTCGACCTGGTATTTACTTTATTTAAAAAAAAAAAAAAAAAGAAAAGGATTGGTATGGTACCATCGATCTCTTTCTTTCCCTCTTTCTTTCCCTCTCTCTTTCTTTCTTTCTTTTTCTATTTATTTATTAATTTTTTCATTTTTCTTCCTACTTCATTCCCCTGTTTTTCTTTTGATTATTTTTTTTTGAAACATCGATCCCACGTGAAAAGTTCAAAGAACTCTTAAGAAGCGTTACGATCGTTGAGAATGTTTAAGGAGATAGAAGCATAAAAAAAAAGAAAAAAAAAAGAAAGGGAAATAATTTCAAATGTTTTTTTTTTGTATTGAGAAAAGAGGAAGAAATTCGATCGATACAAGATATTTCGAATGATATAGAAATAGAAGATAAAATGCGAGAACGAAATTATGAATTAATATTTTTTTCTTTCTTCTCTCTCTCATTTTCTTTTCTTTTGTTTGCGCGAAACTCATAAGTTCGTGCCGAGTGTATAGATTATTCGACACGTCATGAAAATTCCTTGTACCCGGAAAAATGTCTGTTCCGAAATTCTTTCTATTGAACGAGACAAGCCTCTGATACGACGGGATAAGAGAGAAAAAAGAGGAAAAGTCGTTCTTATCTGGTATCTTTCTTTTTTTTTTCACATATATACACACGTACGAACGTATCCAGCTATGTATTATACGTAGGGTACATACTTTCATCCTAAGCTCTCTTTTACTGGATTGACGCGTCACGTGTTGTCTCGCGAAGTAAGAAATCGATCGAGGAGAAAACGAAGCTTTCGGAAAGCGAACTGGTGTGACTATCTTGGGATTACATCGTTTTGTCTTGAGGGTTTACATTGAAAATGGATCAATGGACTTTGAAAACGATAACTATTGTCTGTCTATCTGCCTGTCTGTTTATCTCTGTTTTTCTTCTTACTCTTTAATGTTTCTTTAAAGTCTTTAATGTTTCTTTCCTTCTTATTTTCTTTCTACTATTTTTTTTTTCAGTTTCTTTTTGCTTTTTTATTCTTTTACGAAAAAAAAAAAAATATTCTCTCCTTAATGTTTCTTTCCTTCTTATTTTCTTTCTACTATTTTTTTCAGTTTTTTTTTTGATTGTTTTTATTCTTTTACGAAAAAAAAAAATATATATATATATAGTCCGAACGAAAGATGCTCGAATTTTACAAATGATCGAGGCATCTCAAAAAGTTGTTCGCCGATTCGAGAATTTTCTATAATGGGACTTAAAGATTCTTTGAATATCGACTTGCCTTCCTTCACGTTTTTGCATCGCGAATAGAAAAGGCACAAATATTTCTTCATTTTCTTATCAAATTCCAAGTTTCGTATGCGAACAAGATCTCGAAAACGTTTGATAGAAAAAGGATTTTATCTCATTGTCAAGATAAATCATTTTTCTTATGGTCGAATAAATTTTATTAAATACGGAAATGTAAGAAGATAATCATGTGCGTAATTAGTATCAAAATGCGTGGAGGCTTATCGTTATCGTTGAAACATATCGTTTCGTTTATTGGAACACATTTGGGTCAATTGGCTATGGATAATTGGCTAATTTGTATAATAGAAGCATATCATATGTTTTTACACAGCTTACTTTTCCCTAAAGTTGTTGATTCTACTTTTGGTTATTTTCTTTCCACCTCTTAAAACATGAGATAATAATATCGTTTGGATGAACATCATTTTGGGGAAAAGAAAAAGTAAAAGAAAAAAAAAGAAGAAGAAGAAGAAACAGAAATTCAAGGAAAATAAGAGAAAAAAATAATCGTGGGGACTAAACTAGACTTATCTAATCAAGGGATAGTGTAACTAATATATTTTGGGAAAACTGTAAGGGGAAATTTCGTAGTTCTAGACATCTTAGAGAATTCTAGACGAAATTATTGCGCGTTTTGCTTCTTGCATAACGTTCTATTGCAATGATGACGATATATATACATTCTCTTTC
>NC_057691.1:2371961-2392526 GCF_014466175.1 Vespula pensylvanica | reverse complement strand
CTCTTTCTCTTTCTCTTTTACTTAGCTATATCCTCTCTCATAGGAACTCTCCAAGGAATTATCCATGCGCATTCTATTCTCGAGCGACCCTGCAAGAAATAAGCGTGGATAAGTTGAGGATATCCTTTATCGTCGTTTCGAGTCTCTCTACAAATCACCTAGGCTATTCTAAGCGAAGTAAAATCTAATTTCATCGTTCGCGAAAACATTTGGCTCACTTCCGCTCGTTGATTAAGATCGTATCGATTTCAACGGAAACGCGAATATTTTCTTCTCGAATTAAGACTTCAATCGGAATTGAAGTCTGAGAAATTAGAAAGATAAAGTTTCTTTTCTTTTTCCCCCTTATTTTTTTTCGAGAAGAAAAGAAATGAAGATAGAGAAAGAGAGAGAAAGAGTATGATGGTTAAGATAAAGGGATTTCGAATAAACTCAATTCGAAAGTCAAGAAACTCAGGTTAACGTGAAAGTTCGCGAATGTAATCATCTAGTTTTATCATCGTGCGACTTATTCGTTGGTTCTCTATCTTACTATTTCATAATAATAGAGAAAGTTAATACCTTTTCTTTGTTTCAATTGTTGTTTCGATTTTTTTATTCTTTTTATTTTTTTCTTCTTTCTTTCTTTTTTTTTTTTGTCATTTCCGGAAAAAGTTCAACGATTTGTCTTGTATATTTCTTAGCAGGATATGAAAAAATCTCTCGGTAAAATTAAATGTAGTAGTAAAGTCGTAAAGTCATAAAGTCCATATCTTTGAATGAAACTTTAAAACGAAATTTTTATGATAACGTAAGACCTTCTTTTTTTCATTTATTGTCTCGTCTCACTTTTATGTATGCATTTATCTATCTATGTATGTATGTATGTGTGTATGTATGTATGTATGTATGTATGTATGTATGTATGTATAGTCGCGAAAAATATCAATAGGAAACGTTACGCATACAGATATGTCGTGTACAACATGTAAGCATATAGGATGTACGTGTATGCAAGCTTGCATTTGTTGTAATATCTATATGTGTTTGCGTTTAAATGTTAGACACTATCGTGAAAATGTATCAAATAGTAAAGACCGAGTTTATGTCTACAAAGGGAAACGAATTCTAAAGTTTCTAACATTTTCTCAATGTCCTCGCGCTTTTTCATTGTTCTCCTTAAAACGTATTTCACATTTTCTTTCCACTTTGTGCTATCTTTTTCTCTTTTTCTTTCTTTCTTTCTCTCTGTCTCTCTCTCTATCTTTATCTTTCTTTATCCTTACAATGATCGTACGAAGACATTGAATGGCCACGTTCTGCTATAACTGGCTCTAGAATGGGTAGGGAAAGGTGACAGAGCGTGTGGTGTCTGCCTTGTTACGTTGTTACTCGCGGCTCAAGCTTGAGGAAGGTTCAACTGACAAATCACGATTCAAGAATGGCCCTTTGTACTCCTCTGAATTCCACACGGAACCCTCTACCTTCATGTTTAATACGGTCGTTAACTCGTCAGCGAATACGTCTTTAGGGACATTGGTATAAGCTTTTGGGCGGACCGAAAAAAAAGAAATAAAAAGTAAAAAAGGAAATTCACGTTTTTGTTGCTCTTAAAATAATATTCTTTTTATTTATTTATTCATTTTATTTATCATCATCGTCATATTTATTATTATTATTATTATTAATGTATATTTTTAAAAAGTCATCATGTAAAATCGTGCTTTCGAAATTTCGAGCTTCGTCTATTGACGTCTCTCTCTTACCAGTACTGTTCTTTCCAACTACGTTCGCTGCATATTCATATATTAAAATAAGGAGGACCTCACTCCAACCTCTTTTTCCCACTCGAGTAAGCTAGCCTGGCTGCCTGCCTGCTTGCCTGCCTGCTGCTTGGCAGCCTACCTACCTACCTGCCTGCCTGCCTGCTTGCCTGCCTGCCTGCCTAGTTTTCGCTCGGATGCGCGAGGTTAAACGAGGTCACGCGATCTCACACTCTCGCGAATCACTCTCGTTTCAACCGTTGGCCTCTCTCCTTGTTTCTACTGTGCTCTGACCTACCCTTCTCCTCCTCCTCCTCTTTCTTTTCCTCCACTACCTCCTCCACCTCGTCGTGTTCTCTTCTTTTCCTCTTATTTTCTTTTTTCCTTCTTTTTTTTTCTTTCTTCTCCATTGTTTCGCACAAATACATTCATGGTTTTAGTACATCGATACAATTCGATATGTTATACTAATTTGATATTGAATATATTAAGAATTAATTAAGGAAAACAATTATTTTCAAATATTTTATTATTTTAAATTAATTTATGTCATTGTAGATATTTCCTTTGTTATTAAACAAGGCTGGTGCAGCAATATATAGGTGTATATGGGATATCGTATTCTCTCGGTTCTTCCACACATTTTCACTTGCAGGAAGCTTTGTGAGCATTCGTCAAATATTAAATAGACTCAACAGCATTAATTTCGTACCTTCAAAAGTTCCTCGAAAAGAGGTCTATTCATAACAATGCAGTTTATTCTAAATTATTCGTAAAGGTAATTTTCCGACTTCAAAATGATCTCGTTGTTGCACTGTGGTTCGAAAGCGATATAAAAAGATTCGAGACAATATTGTCTAGTTTTTTTTTTTTTTTTTTTTTTTTTTTTTTGATCGCGTATATCTGTTTTTGTCGTTTAAATTGTTTCTGTTTAAAAGATATGCTGTGAATTAAGTGATTTTTTTACATTGGTTTTTATAATCGTCTTATTACTTATTCATTAGTCGTCATTATTTCTCATTCATTTTTATTTCTATTTATTTATTTATTTTATTTTATTTTATTTTTTCGAGTCATGCCAGAGACACAACAATTAACAGTCCAGCTCGTTATTTAATGAGATTTAAAATTTCAGCGTATTTTAGTCGATAATGGTCGACAAAATCCACAAAGTGTACTCGTTATGCTCGCATCATTATCCGTTCCTCTACGATTTTAGAAATGATCGAAAGGTCGTAGTCGGTCTAGTTTGTATCTTGTTCCTTGGAATTGACCTTATTACCTTGATAATAAATTATTGCCTTAATTAAAGCTCGGAGAGTATTTCTCTACGCGGTTCTGCCAATTTATTCAAATGAATCCCATAGGGTGAAAGTATGAACAAGCGCAGTGAGTTAACGAGAGACGAGTGTTAATGATCTTACAATATACGCGTATAATAGAATATATATATAACACTAGATTCCTCCGAGTTACGAAAAATCTCTTTAATTATTTCGAAGTGAGAAATACTTACAGAAAGACAATGATGAATTAACTGGATCGTTCGAGTATGTCGATAAGTAGGTTACACATTTTTCGAGATTTCTTTCTTTATAAATACGTTTAATATGAGATTAAAATAATCGTGAGTATCTCGATTAATAATAAGTATTCGTCTTGCGCATTATGGCCTCTGTGAAGATTATAATTCATGACCGATCTATGGGATAAGATTAATCTGATTTTCTTCAATTATAACAAACCGTTGTAAATAATGAAGACAAATGTTTGTGGTAAATTTCGCATTATGTGTGTTAATAGACACTACTACTAAATCCAATTTCACGGTTTGTCGTTAGAGCGTGATGTTATACGTACGTAGAACAGAGAATGTGCTTACAAACCTCGGTTAAATCGTTATTACAGTAACGACTGAGTTATCGCTGTTATAAGTTGTCATTTTGTCTCTAGAAAATATTATAAATTATTCTAGATGCACTTCTTTCGCTTTGAAAAATTTATTTCGAATTTATACGTGAATGCGGCTGAAAGCTTTCGCTCCAGAATGTTTCCATTATCTTTTTTCTTTTCTCTTTTTTTTTTATGTCCGTAGAACCTTCCCTCTCACGCGTCTTTCTTTCCACGCGATCGAAGAATATAAGCTTAGATGAACGAAAGGGAACATAGTTCTCTCTATACGAAGGAACATTCTTCGGAAAGGTACTATTACCTCGGTGACTTTTCCCTTTTCTTCATTTCATTTTCTACCGTACCACCTGCCAACAAATCGGGATTTAAAAGTTCTCGATCCTCTTCGCTACATTAACACTCACATTCGTACTCCAGTTCTTTGACTGATATTTCTATCATTGAAACTCGATCATTTCGATCTCTTTTCTCGTCTTTTCATATTTTTCCTTTCTTTGCCTTTTTCACATACATATATACATACATACATACATACATACATACATACATACATGCATGCATAGATATATACATACGTATATATATCGCAATGAATCTTCATCGAAGGTTTTCCTACTATTGTTAAGTGAAATTAATGATATCTAGTTAATATATTACACGAAAATGTGATATTCATTTTCACAAAGATTCATCGCAATTTCATAAAATCGTTGAACGAATTTATTTATATATTGTCTCACGAATATATCGGATTGTCCCTTTAAACATTACCACGGACTATGGAATAGTGTATAAATATCGGGGAAAAAACGATAAAGTGAATACGCTTTCGTTGCTAGGAATCGAAGCATATAAAAATATATTTCTATCTTGTTGATACGTTCTGTCTTAACTAATTCCATCATTTTATCGTAAAATCGAATTTGTTCCTTCTTTGAGAAAGCTTCAAGGAAAAATGATATATTTCTTTCAATATTTCCTACAACGTAAAAATGCATGCGAACGAAAATAATTCATTGAGTACTTCTGTTAGGTTTTTCTTTTCTGTTTTTACTTTTTTTGATCTTTTTTTCCAGGATAATTAAACATTAATTATTTCTATAATTAAATAATCAATACGTCAGAATAAATCACTATATTTTCACGTGTAGAAATATATGTACTATACATACACACACACACACACACACACAGATATATACATATTTTATATTTCATGGTTTTTAAAATTTAAATAACGACGTAGATGCGTAACAATGGTATATAAAAAGCAATGTAATGTTTCGTCCAGCATATATTGGAACATATGCTTCTAGTATGAAGAAAGCAAAATAATAACAAAAGAGAGAGAGAGAGAGAGAGAGAGAGAGAGAGAGAGAGAGAGAGAACGAGAGAGAGAGAGAGAGAGAGAGAGAAAAGAAAAACAAATAACAAAGGACAGAAAGTTCGTTCCTAGGCGAACAACTTCTCTTGCTGTAGTAGTTTATATTTGTTAGTTAACCTCCGTACGATGCCGAGACAGCACGTGTGAGACCTTTCGAAGCTCAAACCGGCTATATTACAAATGTTCTGAAATAAGGTGAAGGCAGGAGGAGGAAGGAGGAGGAAGGAGGAGGAAGAAGCTTCAAGCGATAGCAACGTGTACTAGGAAATTGCGTATGTGTGTGTATATATATAATATGTATATGTATATACGTGTTAGTATTTTGCGATAGTATGTAGAAGATACGTAAGTCGACGAAAAATTTGTTGCCTTATCGACGTCTCTGACAATTTAATAGCTTCGCCTATAGATACGAGCTGCCAGTCGAAGTACCTTTTTTTTTTTTTACTGCTCTTCACCATAAAATGCGTTTCATTGAATTTATCGCACGTAAACGTCGCCAACGGAGATTAATTTTCGATCGTACGGCTACTCGAGGTTGACCTTGTATGTTTCTTTTTCTGTTTCTCTCAATCTCTTTCTCTTTCTCTTTCTAATATAGATTCGAATTATTTAATACTAAAAATATAATAATAAGAATGTGTCCTATCTGTTGGAATAACGTAGGATAATTTTTAATCACCGATTAAAGTGAAATGAAAAGATCAGCTTCTCGTATTTCCACTGAGTACACTTTATTTGTTAGCATTCTCATGGAAACGGCAGTCTTTGGTGTTAAAGATAGGGCAAACGCAAATTGAGAAATCCCACTGGTATCGTAGCTGTATTTAGTGATAAGCGTAACGGAGACAGAGAGAGAGAGAGAGAGAGAGAGAGAGAGAGAGAGAGAGAGAGAGAGAGAATTTGTGTTTACAATTTCCATAGTCTCACTGCAAGCTTTATGGTTTGGCTAGATCTATTCTCTTCTTGAAATCCCTTTAATAATGTGGAAGACCATTGTTCACGAACTTTCATTATAGTAGAACTTAGTCTCGAAGTAATTGAAAAGAAGCTTGAGAATTTTGTGAAAGAGTAGTTCTTTCTTCCTAAGTTACGGTATTTCATAGGAGGGGGGAAAAATAGAAAGATAATAATAGCGGTTCCATAACGTGATGATAGACAAGCATCGTTTCAAAGCTCTCTTCGTGTCGCGACAGCTGATGTGAATACGCTTTCTCAGTATGATTTGAAATAGAAGACGAAAGAAAAACAAGAAGAAAAAAACACGTTTACTCGTTTTCAGAGAAACAGCAAGAATGATGAAAGGGTGCAAGCAATGTATCGAAAAAGGATGAAAGCTATACCTCGAAACGTGACACGGTGTATTATTAAGAACTCAAGCTTGATAGAGCTTATGTTTTATGGGAGAACATTTTTCGCTTTTCACTGAACGATATCTAAAAACACCAAACGAGATGCCACTTTCGCATTCAAAACTCAGACGGCCTATCATCGTGGACCAGAAATAATAAATGATCTTTCTCATTTTCTTTCTCTCTATCTTTCTCAAAGAATTTATTCTCGTATTTTTTATCTCTCTTTCTCCTTCTCTATTTTCAGTCGCGTTCGAATTTTTACGAAAAGAAAATATATGTATATATATATACATATATACAGATATATAACTATTTTTCACTTTGTTAAGCTGACACGTAGCCGCACGTTATTATGAAAGTCAAAGTCGTTTTCAACTTTCGAGAAACTTTATTACCTATTGCATTCATGGAATTAACGGGATGTAGCTTACGAACTTATCTTAAGTAGATTCTCTAAAAGTAATAATACTTTTTCTCGCAACGTAACCAGTGACAAACAGGTTTAATGCTCGCCACAATCGGATATTTATCTTGGGACCAGAAAAGAGAGAAAGAGAGGTACTCGAGTTATCGATTATGATAGCTTTCCTTTCTGTAACGAACGTCGATTCGATACGACCTAATTACACAGGAAAAAGCATTTAAATTTGTAACAAATTTCTATTTATTCCAATTTCAATCTTTCATATAAACGATACTTTTAGATTTATCTTATACACACGTACATATATATATATATATATATATATATACATACATTATACATAAAAAAAATATTATTACGCTGCTCTCGAGTTGGCCTATTTCGAATAAGAAACTTGAAAAACTTGGATCGGTTCGAGTGGAAAATATTGTCGAAATTATCAGTCATATAAAAGAAAGAGATAGCGATAGAGAAAGAAAACAAGAAAAAAAAAAGAGAGAGGGGGGGAAAGAGAGAGAGAGTAACATAGAAAAAATCGATCGATACGTATTATGATGAAGTGCGACGAAAGAAAACGCGAGATGTTTTCGCGACGTGCGTGTAGCGAGAGCGGTCCGCATCCGAGTATTCCGGGATCCGGTCCAGTTGGATCCGGTCATCTTTGGGGTAAAAGGAATCAAGGACGAACATCAGCACCGGTCGTCGGTGATGCTAAACAATCGGCCATCATTCTGAAAACTAGAAGAAGCTGGCCCGTTGCGCCTATTCAATGCAGAAGGTAAGTAAAAAGAAAATTTATTTTATTATTGATATACTCGGGACACATGAATTTAGTGTCATAATTAGTAGGCTGCCATAGTTCGTTGATTGGTCGGCAAATTTGTTCTTCAAAAACGCCATTACTTCCATTTTCTCGTGCGTAGAAGCTTCATCCATTTTACGTGCTCCTTATCGTAAATATAAGAGAAACTTGAGTGAAAGCAAGATAAAAGCATGATTTCTCTTCGGTGTAATTGCGAGTAAATCATGCCACTTACACGTGTGTGTGTGTGTCTGTGTGTACAAAATAGAGCAGAGAGTAGCCTGAAAATGAGAACCTTAGTTCTTAAATAGAAAATAATTGTAATTGCTGAATATGTTATTTGCATAAAAATTTTTTTTCGTTCGTCTAAGATTAGATCGTGGAAACGAAATTAATGGAAACAAAATAAAAAGCTTTAAGCTCATTCAATGATTCTCGAATTATCGAGAAAGTAGTTAGGGATGATCGGTTGGATTTCAGTAGAGAATATCGCGCTTTTCTCCGACTTTTCATTTTCTTCTTCTTTTTTCTCTTTTTCTCTCTTTTTTTATTTGTTTTGAGGGAATATAACCGTATACACACACACACACACACACACACACACACACACACACACACACACATACACATGAGGTATTCATGAATATTCGACAAAGCTTATAATTTATCGCCTGAACGCACTGATATAAGAGATACAAGAAGATTAAGAAAAGAAAAGATCCTTTATATTTCATCCGGATCTTGAAGGTCACTTTTGCTCAAGATAATATACAAAGATTACGAAAGGTCCTCGTCAATCTCTCAGTTTTTATTTATATATTTATTTATTTAATATGTTTTTATTAATATTTTTCAAGTCTTCAGGTCAAAGTAAAAGGAGAGAAAATTTTTATTATTTCTTTCTGCTCGTCTCGTGCCTCGTACTTGTTTATGTTTTTTCGCAGCTTTTTCTTGCGTTATTTAATAATAGCTATAATGAAAGGGAAATAGAAAGAAAGAAAGAAAGAAAGAAAGAGAGACGCAGAGAGAGAGAAAGGGAGGGAAAGAGAGAGACTCGGAGAGAGAAAAAGAGATGAAATATGCAATACCCGTAAAAATACGCTTCGTTAACCGTTTATGAAAATCCTATAAACAGTATTTATGTATGTATATGTACACCCCCCCTCCCCTCACACACACGAATATATATTTCATATTATCGCAAAAATGTTCTTTTTTCATGTTCTTTTTTTTGTTTTTTACGTGTAACTTCAAACTAATAATTGCGTTACTTGTTCACGTTGCAATCATGCTCAACGTTCCAACGATAACGATCTCTTTTTCGAGCGAATGTTATTTCAATGTTATCTCGCGATATGACGCTTAGGAAATTACGTTTGTTAATGCAGTTATCGTAGAGTTCATACGAGGTCGTCGTATCAAGAAATATTCGACGAAAATCGAAGACCGCGAGCTTCGACATTTTTCATGAAACTCTCGGATCTATTTCTCTAGGAAGAGTTTCTTCTCCATTTTTTTTTTTTTTTATTACTACTTATATTTCAATGAAATTAAGTGTCTTGCTCGTAGGACGCTGTTAGCGACGCTTTAATGATAAATAATGACGTTCTTTCTCGCTCGTGTTTTTACTTTTATGTTTTCTTTTTCTTTTCTATTTTCTTTTTCTTTTTTTCCGTCTGTTTTTTTTTTCGTCTATTCCTCATTCTCTTTCTCTCCTTTCCTTTTTTCTTTTTTTTTTTCTTTCGCCCTGAAACTTTCAACGATTATGAAAATGTATGTATGCTATTGAGAATCCAGGGAATATTCACAATAGTTTTCCTAGTTACATAAAGTAGTTTTAAGTTCATCATTAGACTGTTGTTTAATGTTTCTAGGTTTGAAAGAATCCCTTAACTTGTTATCGTAACAATGGAGAGTTATTATTTAACAGGTATTTCCAAATGAAATTACAAGAGCCGGTCTATGTTCGTTAAATTCCTTTTATATGCCAAAAGTTGTCTATATCTTTTGATACCAGGATGCTCATGCCATGTTTCATTATCATTTACGAGTATGTCTATCCTAACTTCCGTTTTCTTCTTCGTTGCACGTAACGTTTCAAAATAAAGGAGAAAGAGAGAAAGAGAGGGGGGAAGGAGAGACCTTTCATATGGCAGGTTTCTTCTAAAATTAATCGTGCGTTCGTGTAGTAACGTCCGATCGACTTAACGTACTGAACGACGAAAGTATAATACTCTTTTCATATAAAGATATATATATATATATATATATAAAGATAAATAAACCTTAAAATATATCGTATAGTAAGTTACCTTCGTAACTTTGGTCGGTTTATTACATATTCACTTAATTTCTATAATCATTTTAAACGTTGACCAACAAGTTTCATAAATATTTTTACACAAAGTTCGTAAAATCGAGTCAACATCAGCCGTGATGGTGAGCGTTTATAAACGTCAACGCGATAACCTTGTTATAATTTTGCTATATTTTCTCGTATATTATTTTAGTTTGGACGTACGAAAATATGGTTAAAGCGCGCAAGAAATTGTCGAATGTGGCAGGGGTACAACCGAGGGTTGCGATCGATGCTTTGCGAGTTTCTCTCTATAGATATTAGACTGGCAGGGAAATATGTCAACGATAAAAACGCTACTAACACCGATAAAAGAGAGCTGCATTGTGAATCGGGGCCAGGTATGTACTTCCGCAGTTATAATACCTACCTGATTTTGCCATAGTGAAAACGTAGTAGTAGATATATGTAAATGTTCCGTTCTATTCCAAGATACGAGATCATCACTGGATAGTCTAAAATTACGTTCGTCAATTACGTTTGCGCTTCGAATAACTTCAATAACGTTTCACTTATGAATTTTTTTTCTTTTTGTCTCTCTCCCTCTCTCTCTCTCTCTCTCTCTCTCTCTCTCTCTCTCTCTATCTCTCTCTCTATCTATCTATCTATCTATCTATCTATCTATCTATCTATCTATCTATCTATCTATCTATCTATCTATCTATCTATTTATCTATCTCTGTCTATCTTTGTCTGTGTCTATCTCTTTTCTTTTTCTATTGTTATCCAATGCGTGTCAGCGTGAAAAGCGAAGAATGAAAGCGAGATCATTCTATTATAAGTACATGAAAAATGTTTCTCGATCGTTTAACGAAGACTTACGTAAAGCTATAGATACCATGTGTGCAGAACGAGCTTCATTAAGCGTATATTTTCGTAAGATGTAGATATAATCTCATTTGTTATTATATCGGCAAGGTAAATCTCATCATGGAACGATATGCATAGCGTTTCTGTTCATGGTACTTGATTGGTAAATCCTCATTAAGTTGTCAAACTTCGTGATATGAATAGTATTACGTTGCAAGATTTAAATCCAAGTTATAATGACATTGTCGAAGGTCCAACAGGTAGTATTGATCATAAATTTTCAGTCAGGTTGGTTTATTCGAACGTTTATTCCTTCATTTGTGTATCCTTAGAAATGGAAATTTTTAACGAATCTTACATACATAGTATTCACTACGTGCTTAGAAATGAAAATGAGATAATACAAAATATTGAATTTCATTGTACTTTTTACATACGTATACGTGACCTCGTTAAGTATTATAAGATGCTTTGATAAATTCTGCAGCTGAGAATATTTGTACAATATTTTATCGTATATCTCCGTGTATCGAAATCAATTCTTAGTTCGTTATATTCAGCAAGGAGGGTATATTTGGAATCTTGCAAAATTAATTATGATCGGCTTTTTCCTTTCTTTCTTTTTTTTTTTCGTGACGAAGTACTAGTACTTCAAAGGCATGGTCTCGTTTCTCTGTACCTTGTCTCTTTCTCTCTCTCTATCTCTCGACGCTTTTTTAGCATCAAATTCTTCTCTATCGATCCGCCCACGTGTTTTTACGAACGGACCCATGTCCCTTTCTATACCGATGAGCCAAACTCTATTTTACGAACGAATGGATAAAATCGTTACTTCGAACATAATCGCGAAATGAAAATGTAAGATGGGAGAAGATGTATTCGAAGGAGAAAGAAAGATAGTGATACGAGATGAGTTTACAAAATACAACTCGACAGACGATAGTTCTCGAATCGAATGGTCCCCTTTAAACGTAACTCGATCATTCTTCTCATTTTCGTCTTTATGAGAAGGGAGAGTCTCTTGCTTCGAGTACCTCCTTGCGGTCTTTCTATATAAAGAGAATGAAGTTTATCGATGGAGAGAGGAGGAGGCAGGGGATAGGAAAAATGATCGACGACGTGAGAAAATCAAGACTAAGACGGTGAGAAAAATAGTGGATATTCACCGATGCCTTTTGATCTAGATAACGTAAAAGAAACTTTCTACCTTCGTGTTCTCTGATCTATAAATACGATTTTTTTCTTTCCTCCTTTTCTCTTCCTTTTTTCTTTTTCTCTCTCTTAAGAAATTTTCTTCACAACAAAATTTATTAGAAAGGTCTTCCAAACTCTGTGAGAAACTAAGAAGGAAGATTATTTCCGTTGAGATAAATACGAGATATTCTATTATCTAGCGTTGCTCTACTCTTCCTGCGTTTAATCGTTCTCGCTTTATTGCATCAGATAAAAATAGAACACGGCCAAGTAGCTGTTGAGAGAGTAGATACTTGACTTGTTGGTAGTCCTACCGTAGACGAGAGTCAAATTGGAGGATTCGTTAATTCGACGATTCGTCGAGTAAATAATTCCTTTTAGAAAGAGGAGCTATAAAGTTTTTGTTTAAATATCATTTGGTCATCTGATAGTTTGAAAAATTGTCGAGATTATCATCCTTGCGTGGAAGATTTTATCTTTTTTTCCTTTTGTTCCTTTTTTTTTTTTTTTTAAATTTTTTCTTTTTTCTTTTTTACGTTTCACGGAACAAAAAGTTTCATGAATTTATCGCGAATCGTTCAGGTAGAAGTTCTACGTGGCGTTTCATGTGCGTGCGTGCATGATATCCGAATGATATGGGTCACGCAGGAAAAAGAAAAAAAATTAGTTAGGGCGATAAAGACGAGTGATATAATAAACGAATAAGACACATTTACATTTTCTCAATACGTCTTTATTATTTATTCATGTCGATTATGCTTGGCAGGTAGTGAAATAAATGGGGCCAGAGATCTGTCGTTGAAAATCGCTCTCATTCTATTTCTCTATGCCGTTAGATACATACATATGTACGTATGTACGTACATACATATATATGTATATATATATATGTATGTATGTATTTATCGACACGTATATCTGGCCATGTATTATGTCTTACTATCGCGCATTAAACGTGCCGAAAATAGTATCGAGATTCGTTGAGATTTCCTGGCTTTGACGAAGCTTTTCTACTAAAGCTTAGTGCGATCGTTTCGAATGATAAAAACAAAAATACGAGGACATACTTTGGATGCTTTAAAATGTTAGTAATTCATAGAATTTATAATAACAAATACATACAACGTATTTACGATTTTGTTTCGTAAAGGACACGTGAAAGAGCTTCAGTGTTTATTAAACTTTGTTTTTCTTTCTTTTCTCTCTCTCTCTCTCTCTCTCTCTCTCTCTCTCTCTCTCTCTCTCTCTCTCTCTCTCTCTCTCTCTCTCTCTCTGTCTGTTTCTCTTTGTCTCCCTATGTGTATGTTTTGGATCTCAATAATAAATTCTCATTCTCACGAAGACTCCAGAGCAGTTCGAACAGTTCTCATTGCCGTAGAGGCATGCGAGTGTATTTCGAAAATTTGCATAACGATTGTAGGTACTATAGCACGCTAGCCTTTATCACGGATTGATCTATAATAAGAATTCAAGCGGCGACAGAGAGTGTTCGATGATTTGTAACCTTCTTTTAATCAGATATATATATATACACACACACACACACACATACATATTTGTATATAGTGAGATTCATCAGAGAGTTTATCGTTATTACCTACGAACGTGTTTCACTTGTTGATCGCATGAAAAAAAATATTAAGTCAAATATCTCTTTGCTATTTATTCACGATTATTCACGATATTGCCGTCGAGTTAGTATATCGTATTATTTTTCTAAAATATGGTTCGTTTTATCACCCAAACGTTAGATTGTCTAGCGTTAGATTGTTATAAAGCGCCACGTTAAAAAGGAAAAAAAAAGAAGAGAAGAATGGAAGAGAAAAGGAAAAAAAAAAGCGCGACGCACAGAGGTATACCTATTCTGTAAGTTTACCGATGCTGTCGATGCGGCTATACTGTATTGGTCCTTGATTAAATGCTGCACTACGGTCATTGATTAAACATTCAACTATAGTTGCCTATATATCTCGGAGGTCACGACAAAATATTCGATAGGACGATCCTACCATTTGACCGTAGGTTAAGCTAAAAAGTTGATACTGTGATATCGTCGTGCGTTAGTGCGATGCCTGTCGTCAGCAGGCGTGCAGCAGAAGGTGAATCCATTTAAACGTACTTTATTTGATGCAGAGAGAGAGGGAGAGAAAGAGAGAGAGAGAGAGAGAGAGAGAGAAAAAGAGAAAGAGAGAGTATCGGAAACGTTACGAGAGAATTATTTTTTCATTTTATTCCATTATTTTTTCAGATACTCTTTTGCTATCTCACCTCGTATAAAAAATGGCAACAATATTTTTTCCCTCGACTTAATCGTCGTTACGAAAAAAAAAAAAAAGAAATGCGTCTTCTTTATCAATCTTGACCTTTCCTTCCCTTTTTCCTTTTCCTTTTCCTTTTTTTTTCGAACGATGTCATCCTATTCTTTTTTCTTTTTTTTTTTTTTCTTTTTCCTCTCCTCCCCACCTTTTTTACTAATGCAAGGAAATAATGGAAAAGGCACGAACCTTTTTCGTTGAGTCCTCCAAGTTAGTTGGTGTGTCTGCATTGCAGTTCCGAGTTGGTATCGACCTGTTAGACGGCAGTCATCAACCTGTCGGCAGGTAAATGTGTTCACGCGGGTGCATCGTAAACGGTCGAGTAAGAATTGATCGTTCTGCGAGCGTTGCAGTAGGTAAACTCGCAGAAAATAATCATTTTTTGTTTTGTTTTGTTTTGTTTTCTTGTTTCTTTCTTGTACGATATTAAAAATCTAACTTTTCTTTTTCTTTTCCTCTTGAATTTACCATCGAGGTATCTTTTAATTAGATTGTAACATTTATCGAGGATATCGAAAATCTTTTTATATTATCAACGTTTTCATTTATCGATATTTTTTTTTTTTTTTTTTTTTTTTTAATTTTATTTAAAATAGTGTGTAACTTCTACTGAATCGTATATGCAGATACGATTTTACCAATGAAAACTAGTGTATAGATTTTAGATTTTTAATTGATGTATCATTTTTTCGAATATTATTATATATTTCATTTTATAAAACTGATATGTTTGATAAGATTAGCGAGAGAATTTTGAAATATTGTATTATATAATAATGATATAATAAAGATACTTTTGTGTTTATTCTTTGTCAACATCGTTCGATCTGAACGACGAATATTTTGCGAGGAAGGTAGTAATCACTTTTTGTGTAATCCGTATTATCGATTTAAATTCGTATCTCTGTTATGAAGTATAGCATGAAATTTGTAATAATTAATTGGAAAAATTGAAAAAAGATATATATATATATATATAAATGCGAAACGTAGATATTCGATATATTAATGCAATTACATTTTATTTTAGCATGTGTCGTATTTCTACGTTTTATTTACGAGCATTACTCTTTTATAAAATGTTTCTTTTTCTTCTTTCTTTATTTTTTTGTTTTTCTTTACTTCGGAATATGAATGTAAATGCGCGTGTGTGTTTATATGCGAGGATGCTTGAAGATGTTGATTCAAGAAAAAGGCAGTTCTCTATTCATAACATCTCTCCGTAATATTCGTGAGGATTTCCTTTTCAATTTTGCGGGATATAATTTTTAATCTACTTGCTTTCTCTATTCTTCGCGTTGTCAAATGATAATATTTTTTTTTTTTCTTTTTTTCATACTGACTTCGCTATAGTAACACTGTTAGTTAATATTTGTCAATTATGCTCCATTAATAATGTTTTTTTATTTCTTTTTAATGAAAGACTTATTCTGGAAAAAAAATTGTTGTCATTATTCATAAAAATAATGGAATAAATAATATACGATCAGTACATAATTAAATAAATAGATTAAATTTAATTTAATATTGTTTATAATAAGAAATAATAATCAAGAATCATTTTACGATGAAAGAACAATGATTTTAGTATATTTAATGTTTTAACTTTTATCTTCAAGTTCTATTTAAATCACGTCCCGAATGATCTGTGTTTTGGTTAAAATTCCGGTCGAGGATAAAGTACTTAATTGATGGCCGTTCGTAACTAGTACACACGCGGAAATACATCCTTGTTCATGGCAGAGTGAACACTGTTGCGTGTACGATGGTAAGCATACGTTTGCCATAGTAATTTGATGTAGATGCTAATTTGAAACACCATACACGTTCTTCCTTTCATTAAGGAATATAACAGTTGTAGAAATCTTAATGACAAATCCTAAATAACAATGTTTTCGAGAGCATTTTCATAAAAGCATTTTATGATAAAGGTCAATCAATACAGCTTCGTTCGACTTATCAGTTGAATTAATTTCAATTAAATTTATATTAAATTTATATTGCATATGATATATTTACGAAATAAATATGTTGAGAATGTTTATAAGAAAAAGCTTTGATTTTTTTTTTTTTTAATATCTTTTACAAGTATATCTTTCAAATCGAAAAATTGACACGTGCTGTGCTCTAGACTCGGTAAAGCTTGTTTCGTCGATAGAGCTTGCAAAGAGAGCTTTGCAGATTTCTTCCTTATCATCGTGTCGGTACGTTAGAAATACAAGAGCTTTCGTGCTTGATCGAGCTTTTTACTCTCTGTTGATAATACTACCATAGGAGCTTTTAAGATTTTACCTTGTGGAAAAAACGAGATCAGTTTTTCGAAGAATCATTGGCTAGCTTTCCACCAGATTTATTTGTCTTTTCGATCGCATTCTAACATTACATTATTTTTCTCTGTTTCAGGTGAGTCTTACAAGGTGTTATCATTAAATGTTAGTCTAAAACGATCACGGTGTTTACGCGAAGGTGAGTCGAAAATCTTCATGTATTACGCTAATTAAAATAGATTTAAGATCTTAATTAAATGTCGATAACTCTAAGAGCATATTACGATAAATATGCATGTTTCAAATAACAAAGTTAGCCCGTTTATCGTCTCATCGATACCTCTTTACTTTCATGTCTGTCAATTTTTGTTTTCTTTTTCGATTCAATTTTGTTTCTTAAAAAAAAAACTAATCAAAAGAGATTTTCCACGATACTTTGCTATATAGGACTAGAAAAACGTGAAGATGTTTTCAGATACGAGTTGATTTATTATTTTCTTAGAATATTGATTTTACGGAAGCAGTAGAATATCTTTGTCTTTGTTTTCATATCAATTTTGGTTTAACTTTTGACAGGGAAAAGTCTATAAACTTTGAGAAAAAAAGAAAGACGAAAAGATATAATATAGGGGAAAGTATAATAATATATTCTTTGTGATTGGATATTGAATAAAGTACGAAGTTAAGTAGGTCTCAGGCATCGATAAAGTTTTGCGAAAAAGCTTTTGAAACTTTCCTTTTGCTTCTACTCGAAACATGTTATTGTCGCTTCTCTCTCTCTTTCTCTCTCTCTCTCTCTCTCTCTCTCTCTCTCTCTCTCTTTCTCTTTTTCTTTCTCTTTCTTGATTTTAGTTAGAAAAGTGACGATAAATTTCATTAGCAGATTTGGAGAATTGGAGCGAAATTGGCGTGAAATTCCGTATTTCCGAAGTGTAACGTTTCTCCTACAGTGTTTAATGAACTTTTGTAATTGCTTCGTGCATTCTGTATGGTACTTATTTTCTCTTATCCACCTACGTTTCACCAAAGAGTTTCTACGTCTAAATTCAGTTTTCTAAGTGCAATAGTATTGCGTTTGAAGCGTAAAGTCCGTTTTACTAAGGAAGAAACATAACTAGTAGCGAAAGGGCAAATGCAAATCGTCGTCGTAGTGCTTTAACGTTGAAACGATTATCGATTCGAAAATATAATTTTCTTCAGGATGTAGAGTAGAGGTAGTTGATATTTTATCATTATTGATTAAAGGTTCCTTTTTTGGTTTCGATTTCTTTTATATATATATATTCTCGTTGTTATGATAAAAAAGGAAAAAAAAAAGAAAAGAAATAACACGCTATTTATTTAACGATATATCATAATGATTTTTAACTTTACGAAAAATATATCGACGATGACTGACTGATTAATTGATGAAGCCAATCACGTCAATCGTATATTACAAATACAAATATACATATTTATGATATAAATATCTCAATCACACTGGCTTTCCATTTCACAAAGCGTGAATTGGAAATGTACACGATATGTTTGGTCAACAAAAAAGAAAAAACAAAAAGAGACAATAATCGATACGAATAAAATAATGGTATGTACTATTATGTAGGTGTTTATGGATTTCGAGT
This sequence comes from Vespula pensylvanica, assembly GCF_014466175.1. Classification (NCBI taxonomy): domain Eukaryota; kingdom Metazoa; phylum Arthropoda; class Insecta; order Hymenoptera; family Vespidae; genus Vespula; species Vespula pensylvanica. The sequence goes on along the minus strand of NC_057691.1, from coordinate 2,374,341 downwards.
TTCTTTATATGAAATACTAAATACCGTACATTTCATTTTGGAAATAAAAAAAATCAACATCGTTAGAAAATCGTTCTTGAAAGTTAACGAAAATTTTAGCTTTGGCAGAAGAGTCGGTTATTGATTGGCTGCCTGTTGCTTTTAAGCCTGTTACATTGTTATATATATATATATATATATATATATATATCATTGCGTCCTGCTGTTTCAGGCCCTCTGATCTCACGCTTGTCTTTCTGTGTTAATGGATGTCCTGTGCACCTATCCTTTATTTGGATATCCCTTCACCTCCTTTTTATCCCTTATCTTTTCTTTACCTCTTTGTTGATATCTTCGTCTTCATTTTTTTTCTCTTTCTCTTCCTTTTCCTCTTCCTCTTTCACTATCTTCGTTCATCCTCCCACACACCAGTACTCTTTTGTCCCTTTTAGATGTCGCCGTACAAACAGTTCGCAAAGAGATGCCATAATTGTTTTTCTTTGTTTCCTAGCTATCTGACTCTTCGTATGCCATTGTTATTTTAATTTTTCGAAGTTTGGGTCAACGATGAGATCAATTGATATTTTTCCACATCCGTTCTTTTTTCTTTTTTTTTTTTTTCTATCACTTTCCTTTTCTTTCTATTTTTATCTTTTTTCTTTTTCTCTCTTTTCTTTCTTTTTTTTTCATCATCTATTTCTCTCTTTTTCTCTCTTTCAGAGTGGAAAGTAAAAGAAAAACACGTTAAAATCCTGTATTTTTCTTCTCTGCCCCAGATATATATTTACACGTTCATATATTCAATTTGCTTAGTAAGAGAAAACCAATAACGATTATTGCAGTAAATTTATGATCAAATGATTTCCCTTTGTGTGAAGAACTTCGCTGGTTTATTTCGAACAATGTACATATGTATGTAGTTACATACATATGTCTGTTTAAGCATAAACTCGTACTACTGGGGATATTTCTTTACTATATACGAAACTGTTTACACTCGTCTCTTCTTGATGTTGGCTTTAAACAATTCTTTTAGTATGAACGACGATTAGTATCTATCGATAAGAGATAAAGCCGAAAAGAGAAAAGAGAGAAAGAGGGAGATGAAACATTTATGTTTTTATTGTTGAAAGAGTATTAGTCATTTTTTACACCTTTATCTCGCTACTGATAATTCCAAGGATATTATTCGCATTTGACGTTATATAGTAGATGAAATTAAAAAAAAAAAGAAAACATCAAAGGAATAAATGAAATACACAGATGACATATTGACGTCATATTTTATATTACATTTATGTTTTATTATATTGAAGACTTTTCTTTGTATTATACGACACGTTGGTGAGTTTCGATGTACGAGAAAGCTGCCTCGAGCGTTTGACACGCTTCGTTCCAGAAGCGTAACCATTACACATTCCATTAGTTTTCAAGAATTCAAGCGATTTCTAGCGCGTGCTTCACGGTGGTCAGTGCGAAATTAAATTCGCGTTTAAGTGTACGCCCGTTGAGAGTATATTGAACGATAGAATGGCTAAATTTTTTTTCATGGAAACAAGAATATGCAGGATATGAAAAACTTTCTGTTTCTCTGTATTTAAATTGAAATGATTATTAGCGAAACAATTTCAATATCAATTATTTAATGTATCTAAAAAGTTTATTATATTTCGAGAAAATTTTCCAGAATGTTTTATTTTATTTTTATTTAAAATCATTTCTCACACACAACCAGAGAGTTTATTCTATTTTCTTGTCTGACGAAAAAGAAAGAAAAAAAGAAGGAAAGAAAGAAAGAAAAATCAGAAAAGTAGGATAGGTCGTTGGATTTTATTTTTCGTTGCGTTAACTCTTCAGCCCATTCAACCGCGACTTCAAAATAGACGGAAATTGCGATAACCGATTCTCACGGTATACGGAAACATGAACTTTCTCGTCTAGTCTACGTTGTTTCTGCTGTTGTTTTCAGTTTATGGAGAGAAGCGTACGTGCGTACCAAACGTTTCGTATTATCGATTCTCATGTCCTTCTCGTTTCTCATATTTTCTATTATGCCTTTCATGACATGAAGTAACTTCGTTAAAGATATTCGTTATTCATCATTGTATTTTTGTTCGAAAATTGAAGAGAAAAGAAAGTGTTTGAAAAGAAAAGAAAATTAAGTATAATATGTTACAAATTCAAATAAAATTTTATTCGCAGCTTATATATAGCAGTAATAAATTTATTTGTAGATGGACGCGTGAAGGATATTTGAAAGAGAACTGTTTCTTTTTTTTTTTTATATGAAATCATATATTTTTAACTGCATAATATAATAATATAATAAAATAACATGATAACAAAATACTTTTTTAAATAATTGTTTATTCATTTATGTAATTTTATAAATCAATCGTAA
>NC_057691.1:2345736-2371861 GCF_014466175.1 Vespula pensylvanica | reverse complement strand
GATGAAATCATTAAAATTTTTATTATAATTATGTAAAATTTATTTTGTTTATTTTGTTTATTTAAATAATATTTAGATTTATTTCATAATCGCCAGTGTATGAAATAAAAAAATCCTTATTACGAAAGTAGTCTCGATTGCGAAATATCTCCTAAATCAATAATTTTTTGTCATACATAAATTAATATTTTTTTATGGAGAATATCAACCACATACACCCGTGTCATTAAAAACACATGATTCTATTTTAAAAAATTCAGTTGGCCTTACTATGCCCTTTAAGCCTCCTCCTACTTAAATATTATTACTGCTGTATTATGGCCCTCTTCGTACCAGCGTATATGGATAGAAAGTTGCTAATAAAATTTATTTTAATTTTTAATATATATATATATATATATATATCTGTCTATATGTGTGTGTGTGTGTGTACAATTATATAACACACATACTCACATACACACATACAACACACGTGCTTGCGCGCGCGTTTCATTAAATGCTCAATTTCTAAGGAAATATATTGTTTATCATCCTGCTTTTTTTTTGTTCAACCGAAGAAGTATTCCAACGTGGAAACAACAGGTGATCGATGGAATGGCTGTTTACAGCAACACCGGCTTGACCTTCGGCAACAAGTCACGCGTTGTCGTTGTCTGTAAGAAACACGTTACGAAGAAAAACCAAAGACAACCAAACATAATAAAGTCGACTTAGTAAACATTACATACATACATATACAAAAGTAGGTACAAAAGTATAGAGAAATCAGTTCGTTTCATCATTTCCGAGGGAGAACATCTTCCTATCTTTAACGCGTAATAATCAAGGTTGATTTTGCGTCGAGATTTCATTATAACACGCGAGAAGTAATTAAAGTGTTATCTTGTGTTTATCACTTAGCTTATCACGCAATAGTTGGTGTTATTAATTTCGTGAAAAGGAATTATTAAGAAGGGAAAGAAGCATAAATTTTTTTTTCATTTCGAAGAGACTTTTCGTTGAACGACTTCACTGATAGTTCACTAATGGAGTACTGGCTGATCCGGAAATCAAGAGGAAATCAATTCGAGTGATACGAGAAAGAGAAGGTATGAGAGTTAGCTTACATACATATATACGTATCGTGACCGTTATCACCTATCCGTTCAAGTCGGTCGACGAAGCTTAATGGTTGAGTGAATGTGAATATGGTTCTCTGGACTTCATTTAGTATGCCTGTAATTTGGCCTTCCTATCAATCGAAAATTGTACAAATTTCTGTGAAAATTCAAAAGGTCATTAAACGGTACGTTTTCCGAGATTTGAATACCAATGACGATCATTTCATTATTGAGTTAATATTTTTACTGCTCGTTAACGTTCCGTAACAATATTTAATTATATAAAATGCAAATTCGTATCTATCTGAAAGATTACACGTAGCAACTAGAGTCACGGTCTTTTGAATTACTTAACTTTTTAAATTTCTTTCTTTTCTCTTAAATTTCATAATACATTAATGACCGACATTCATTTCTTTCCGAGATTTCATTTAACTAATTTCTCTGGAATATTACGGAGCGTCTATTCTCAAGGAGAAAAGCGAAAACATAGATGACCTCTACGCTAGACTGTACGACTTTCGAAATTAATTGAAATTACACATATGGATATTTAGCTTCGAATAAATATATATATCTTTCTATTCCTTGATATCCAGTATAATTGATCGAAGGATATTCATGGTTCTTAAAGTTTTCTTAAACGTGAAATCGAAGTTTATTCGACCATCCAAATGATTATCTAAAGGATTTTCTTCGATTTATAGGTAGATTTATAGCTCGACACGTTTAAACATCGATCGAACGTCCCTACATTTAATATTCTGGTACCGTTCAGATATTTGCTTAACTTGCTAAGAAGAAACTTACTTTTTTCCTAGAAACGTGTCTTTTACGAGCGTGTCGTATTTTTCTATTGGAAAAGTTGTCTTAATGATATCGCGATAACGTTCACAAACAGGGAGAGTTTAACTTGGAACATGGATAGAAGAACAACGAACATAGGGCGAAAACGCGTCAATAAAAACTTTCGAAGAATCGATAAAAACAAGGAGAAATTTGTTGTTTTGAGATCGCATGATTTATGCATCACACTCGCCGTTTAGAAAATACGTACTTGTAAATAAAGAAAAGAGAAGGACGTTGGTATTAGTAGTCATGTTGTAAATAAATAAAAGAGAAGGACGTTGATGTTATTCGTGTGTAAAACGTTTAATCGTAAAACGTAAATTTACTAAATTATTTTAAATGAAATTCGATTTATTTTATTTCGAATTGATCTCTAATTCGGTTTTTTTTTCTTTCTTTTACTTTTTTATCGATCATCTTCGGTATTATCGATATTTTTAACTTAATATGTAAATCGTTAGCGCGAAGATAGCAAGAAATATGATTTATTCGATTTATCTTATCATACAAATAAGTTTATGTAGGTGCCAAGTAAATATCCTACGGAAATCCGTGAACCTTTTTAAGCGATATCACCTGATACAATTTCCTTCCAGGAAGTTCACATTTTTCACGTCATCTCCTCTAACACGTCGGAGGGAAACGACGGATGAAAATCCATCGTTGACGCTATGCGATAGGACACTCTTGTATTTATTAAATGTTCAATAACCGAGCTTTTTATATTTTCTCAGAAGTCAGTTTGATTTATCGATCGTCCTATCGAAGAATAATTTTCGATTTATCTAAGTTAACGATTATCACGAAGTTTTGTTTTCTTAAATAGAATCCATTAATCATGAATGAAAAACGTCGATAGATAACATTGTCCCTCCTTTCGAAGTTCTTTTTTCTCTTTTTTCTTTTTCTGTTTCTTTTCTTTTCTTTTATTTATTTATTTATTTTTTTAATTTCAAAATAATAATCACGAATTTTCATTTCAATATTTTTTCCTTACTTTCATTTATCTTCACTCAATTACATTATACTGACCCCGTAAAAATAATTCTAAAGTAAAGTTATATATAGCGTTTTCAAGATGCAAACTTGCCTGCGAGAAAAGCTAAAGTTGTCCTTAATTGATCCTGCGGCTTATACTCCCAAGACGTTCTAATAATTACAAGTTAACGGTTAATAAGAAAGATGAATATTTCGCAGTATGATAAATATCTACTGAAATTGTGAACACTGTAACGAGTGTCAACCGAAGATTGAATATAGGTACGCTAGTAAAGGATAATGAATGATCTTAATCTTGACGAACGATGTAAGTTTACGAGATCATACTGAATCTTCCATACTTCTTTTTAGTTTTTCTTTGAAGGAACTTTAATATATAGACATCAAGGGAATGGATAAAGCGTTGAGAATTCCTATCGGTTCCTAGGAAACCTGAAAGGAAGAAAGAAATAGAGAGAGAAAAAAAGAGAAAGGAAGAAAGAGAAAAGATAAATAAATTCAACCACGGGGAATTAATAAAAGAGAAATGAAGAGGGATGAGAAATGTGTGTGTGTGTGTGTATGTGTGTGTGTGAGAGAGAGAGAACGACAACACGATGATATTAGTGCGCGAGGGTGGTCGAAGGCGAACAGCGCAAGCGTTCCTTCCTATATCGACCCCAACTCTCTCCCTCTTTCTCTATCTCTCTCTCTATCTATCTCTCCTTCTCTATCTGTACGAAGCAACGACTACCCTTTCACAGTCGGGAGCCTCATCGAGGCGATAGCACGGTTTGTAAACGATTACTCGATCAACCTAACCACCGACCATTGCACCGTGTCCTTTCTAAAATGATAAGAGTATTCTCTCATGTTTATTCTACTTTATTTTTACTTTGTTCTCTTGTTCAAAATCTTCGTTTGCTTAACACAAGTTTACATCCTTAATCGATTTATATAGATTTGTAGTAAAAGGATATTTCATCGTATAAATGCTCGAGACTTTGCATTTCTTTTTTCCTCTTACTGTCTCTCTTTCTCTCCTTTTTCTTTTTTCTTTTTTCTTTTTTCTTTTTTTTTTTTCTTTTGTTACTTTATGCAAAAAGCGTTGGAGTTGCGCCAAGGATAGCAAAATCGTCTCTCCTCTTTTCCCTATCATCTTTCCCCTGCCCTCTTCCCCTTCCAACCCTCCTTCCTCCTTAAAAAAAAAAAAAAAGTAAAAATAATAAAAAAGAAAAAAAAAAGAAGAAAGACGAAGCCGCTCGTAATCGCCACGTAACTTTTATAAAGCCCGCGCATTTTCAGAGCACCTCTCTAGATATTCACGTTATTGTAAGCCCGATGTAAATTTATGGAAATTTTTTCGCGTGGAGTTTTTCGCGCGGTCGTTATTACAAACGCGGGATTGTGTAATAACGTTCGTCGTTGATGTCGCTCGTCGTTATTCGACTCTTTCGCAATTGTTGCGATTAATCTACCGTAAAGGCGTTCACATTTGCTCGTTTCTCTCGGTAACAAAATAAAAAATAAAAAAAAAAGAAAAAGAAAAAAAAATGAAAAAAGAAAAAAAGAAAGAAAAACATATCGAATCCTTTCTACCGATCGTTTGTTTTATTCTTTTCTTCTTTTCTGATATTCATTCAGATCATCGTTTAAGTCGGGAGGAGCTTCAACGAATCCAATCTCGTTTTTGTACGCATCGATAAATCTCGGATATCAAACTTAATAGAGACTTTTCTTCGGAAATCGATCTTCCATTTAATCGATTTCGAAAGAAAAATTGTGATACGTCTCTTTATCTCTTTGTCTCCTTGGCTCTCTGTCTCTGTTTTCCTATCCCTTTCTTTTTCTCTTATCTTTCTTTTATTTATTTTTTTTTTCATGCCAAATTTAAGAGATTTGTTCCACTCCAACCGTAGGTGCGTGTACCATCTGTTCTTACTCCAGTGTAAAATTGAATTGATCAGGAAAATGGAGAAAATAGAGATAAAGAGAAGGATGGGTAAGAAGAGAGAAAAAAAAAGAAAAAGAGATAAAGAAGAGTAGAAAATTACATATTTAATGTAAGTAGAAAACGTGGAGGGTACCAGACATGGCATATGTACAAATCCGTTATAAAATCCTGCTATTTATAAACGTGTAGTACATAAGTATGTATGTAGATCATTTTTTTTTTTTATATACTACTCGCGTTCCTAGTATATTTGAAATAAAAGATAGAACAATATTTTTTCTCCTCTAGCACATTCTTTTTCGAATGTAGGATTATCGGGGAGACTTAGGTCGAACCTCAAACTGTTCGAAAGTGAGTGAAAAAAAAAAAAAAGAAAAGAAAATATATCGTCGAGGGTTTCTCCCTCGCGTTTGATAAACTTAGCCAACTAACTTAGCATCCTGCCTGTTGGTATATACGTACTACTACACGGGTTTGTCCGAGAAAGGACAAGTGCTTTCGAGTACGTCGACGCCTAGCTATTCTGATCCCCCCATTTCCATCTCCTCCTCCTCCTCCTCCTCCTCCTCCTCCTCCTCCTTTTCTCTCCTCACTATTCTGATTTTCCCTACTCCTTCTAATAGTCTTTGTTTCTCAGTATAGCGTGACTACCATGTTCACGAGCATCACCGGTATCGGGCTCTTCCGTTCGTCCCTGAAAGTTAGCCACTTCCGACGGACGATGACTTTATATGTGTATATGTATGTGTAAGACGCAGAGAGAGAGAGAGAGAGAGAGAGAGAGAGAGAGAGAGAGAGAGAGAGAGAATGTATGTACATGCGTATATATGCGCGTAGAGGCACATAGCTTGCTTGGAAATTGCTTCACCTCGCCGTTGCTTCGAGCGATCATTATACGTCCTAAATTTATCAATAAGAACGAGGAAATAAAGAGAAAAAAAAATGGAAAACTAAAAAAAGAAAAAAAGAGAGAAAAATCATCTCCAAAGTTTTCCCGTATATATCGGATTTTGTGATAAATCGATTAACACGATATTAAAAAATTAGGTCGCTCGATATGACTCGATATTAAATCGACGAGAAATAAAATTTGGATTTCGATAATGCTGTCGATCGACGTAATAAGATTTAACGTGCTAAGTTTGCACGATGTTTGATTAAATAAACCTTTGAACAAGATCAAAGCTATACCATCGATATAATTCAAAGTTTAAACTATCTCTCTCTCTCCCTCTCTTCCCCTCTCTGCCTCTCTCCCTCTCCCTCTCTTTTCCTCTGTCTAGCAAAATTACTCAAAGCCGGGGTTCAAGAGTCAACGCTTTGCGTCTTTCTGTATTATTAAGGCTTCTGTGTATTCAAATTTAAAGGAAGCGCATCGTGTCGTGATTATCATCGTCGTCATCGCGTCATTGGCGGTTGCGCGGACGTTGGCTTTAATAATGCCGTCGAGTCTTTGCTAAATTTAACGGCAAGCTTTCAACCGACATCTCTTTGTAACGCTCAAAGGTTACCCCTTTTCTTTCTTCTTCTTTGTATATGCATACGAAAAGAAAGAAATGTGTACAATGCCATAAAGAATGGACCGAGTATTATGCACTTCTCTCTCTTCCTTTCTTTTTTCTTTCTATCTCTTTCTCTCTCTCTCTCTCTCTCTCTCTCTCTCTCTCTCTCTCTCTCTCTCGCTCTCTCTCTCCTTCAAACGAATGCAAGAAAGAGTAGATTGGTTATTACGCAACAATGACGTTATTCCGAAATTTCGTATTCTTTTTGCATAAGAAGTCACTTTAAATCTTTTGAGAATCATATGTATATATAATTGTTATATCTATGATACGTGTGTCGTATTATTGTAACTAGGCACAGGTATTTCTTGTATAATTTTGAACGGAATAAAAGGTAACGTTTGATTAAGCTATCGGGAGTGATCGATTCATCATCGATTGTCAAAGGGAACTAATTGAAACGAAGAAGAATCTCTTTGCAGAGAATAGATCATCTTCGGATGTTACGACGATAGAGGGATCTATTTTCGTACGTCCATGAACTCAACTTATTCAAGTGGTTGCAACTCTACGGGAAACGAAACACGTGTCGGTCTGTTGTACTCTTTATATGGATGCACAAATGTAAAATGGTAATGTCTGACGTGTGCATACATGCATAATTTTTTGTTGCGTTCATTCGACGATTCAAATCAAGAAAGAGACAAGTTATGAATATCACGTGCACTCGAATAGACTCTTTATTTCCTTTTTTCTTCTTTTTTTTTCTCTTTCATTATTTTCATACAACGATTGTATGGTTTTCTCTTTGATTATTTTTTGACATATAATGTAATATGCTGTATAGGTACCTCTTGAATTAAAAAAAAAGAAAAAAAAACAAGGAGAAAGAGAGAGAAAATTCAAAACATAAAAATAACCAAAAGGAGAAATAAAAAGAAAAATTTCACATTTTCGAGGAGTCACTCGCTAGAAACAGTGCGTGATGATAAACGTTCTTGGCTCGTATCCAGTTCCAACGTGGAAGAGCTTAAATACTTGGGTTCCTCTTTGTATTACAATTAGAGGTATCCGTGCGTGTGCAGAGGACGCTGCTATCCCCCTCTCCTCCCCCCCAAGAGTATAGTCAACATCCGGTGCACTCGACTAATTAATCCTCCTTAATTTGTTGCTCCATTTCCATTCGATCGTTCTCGTTCGAAAGAGAGAGAGAGAGAGAGAGAGAGAGAGAGAGAGAGAGAGAGAGAGAGAGAGAGAGAGAGAGAGGGAGGGAGAGGGAGGGAGAGAGAACGTAGAGTAAATCGATCGAACGAACGAACGAACAAACGAACGAACGGAGTGGAAAATCACTTCTATCTTCTCTTTCTCTCTCTCCCTATATTTTACTCTTGCGACTCTTCTTCCAAATTATTCGCAGGAAACGATAAGGGTAGGGTATATCTATAAATCGATGATTTTTCATCGACGTACATATCGATTTTTATAAAAGAGGAACGAGGAAATGGTTTGTATTTTTGTGTCTGTAGTAGGGCGAGTATGTGCGGTGTAGTTTCATAATACGGAACTTGGTCATTATTGACCCATATTACTCAACCGATCCAATTTTGTGTTTCGATAATCCTTTCTCATAGGTTACAGATAGAGACGGTAAAAAGGTTTTGTTGTTGGTTACTACCTATACACACACACGCACACACACACACACACACACATATACGACCCCGGTGATACTCGATTTTCGAATAATACGTTCGTTTTATATTGATCTTCTATATATATGAATGTATAGTTGCGTTTACGTGCTGGACACATATTGTGCGTGCGTGTTCAATAACGTATCATGAAATATAAATATATCGAGCTCGCGTGTCACCTTGCAAGGAAACGAGACCATAAAACGTATATAAATACATACATATATATATATATATATACACACACATATATATACACACACATGCACATACGTACATATGTGCGTACGTATATGTTTTCATTTAAAGTCTATTCTTTCAGTAGTTTCTACTTATTTATGTAGATATATACCAATATGTACATTCTATTAAAGTATATAGGATATATTACTCGAGATATTCCTTAATTTATCACCTGCATAATATTCTTCCAAGGAAACAATATTTTTCATCCATTCGCTATGGTGCTTCGCGTCGGCAGCTGATAAATTATTTCCATGCTTTTCTTTTCTTTTCTTTTCTTTTCTTTTCTTTTCTTTTTTTACTTCTTTTTTTTTTACTAGAATTTTGTCGAGTTTATTTATTATATAAGAACGTAAAAGACCTTTTGCTTAATTGCTACATGAAGTAGGTAAATACATCGTCGATCATGTGATTTAAGTTTATGTTTGCTAGGTCGTCGTAAGATTATTACGGGTTAACGCAGAAACACGTAACCTTAATAGACTTTATCTATAATTTTACACAGGACTATTAATATTCATCTACCGCGGAAAATTATTGTTTATTTTTTAAGATACTCTACCAATCATACGATCTAGCTCTAAGTCAACGTGAAAAATATTTTTGACCATCTTCGCTAGTTTTTTTTTTATCTATCTTTTTTTATTTATTTTTATTCTTTCTTACTTTCTCTCTTTTTCTCTTTCCCTTTCTCTCTGTTTTCTTTTTCTTTCGATTCTCATGAGATTCCAAAAGAAAACATCGACTCGAGTACGATTTTTCTTTAGTTTTTATCTTTTTGTTTTTTTTTTTCTTTTTTTTTTTATACCTTTCTAAAGGGAAAGGAAGGCAAAAGCATTGATCTTATTATTAGATCGATATTTTTATATCTCTTTTCTCAATGTTTTCCATCACCGAAGGTAAAAATGAACAAAATAATACTTCTCCCGTCGTTGAATTATAGACGAACGATAGGTTTGTGTCTCTTTTTAAGTACGGTTTACAATATCGATAGGAGAATTGGGTTTATCGGCAAATCGTGTCGAGGGAGGCAAAGTCATATTTATTTTTATAAAAGGACTATTAGGAAAGTTCGTGGTTTACGATCGTATCGATGCTACTCATTTTCATAATTCCAGTTATTTAATTTATTTGATTTTCCAATGATATCAAATCCAGAATTTTCATTTTTAATCATATCATTCCGCGATCTTTCACGCGTTATCGTTTAAATTATTCGTTAACATTTTCCCTCTGTTTTACATTAAAAATCATACTGAATCAAAATGATCGTTATCGTATTATCTCGTGCATGTTAAGTGGAATTTAACGAAGAAATTTACTTCCGTTGAAAAGCTTTCGAAGAAAATAACACGTAAGAGGAATTGTTCAAATATAATATAAAAACAAAGGGAAACGAATTTTATTTTCTCAGTGGATATATTATAGATACTCAGTTTGAAATTCTTTTTAAGAGAACGTGCATGAAAGCAACCTTAAAAAGGAATGGACTGGATCTTATGTTAAAACGGGACAAATTGTGCCATGGGAATCGCATGTAAATGTTCACAATATCCTCGTTAAAAATTCATCAAAGGGAACACATTTTACAATGTGTATTTTTATATTATAATCGTCGTAGTCGTCGCGTTATTTCAAGGAAAAGCGTTTGCTCGCGCGCACTCACTCACACACACACACAAACAAACACAGGTTGGCGTTACACCGCAATTCAGTTTCACCCTTATAAATTTATAAATCGAAATAAATTGAAGTCCTCGTTATCGCGTAGAATTCGTTAGTCGATTTGACAGTATATTATCCCATTATGCATTTGAATTCGTTCGGATCTGTGATTTACATTTAAGTTAATTATATGCGGTGAACCGCGTCCGTATTCGCGATGCTTTAATTCGATCATCCCTTCTCCCTATCACTTCTCTATCACATCCATTTCTTTCTCACGTTCTCGTGATCGAACGACTCTTTAATTAAATTATGGTATATATAAAAAAGATAAGAGAAAATTGTGATTGGCTTGTTGTAGGCTTAGTAACATTGATCTAAATCTCGTGATTAGGAATGAACGAGTTGCATTCGGTAGTAACAAATCTTTTAACGTAATTATATTGGAAATAAGAAGTAAGAAGTAAACGTGTGGTAAAATAATCGTTTATACGATAATACATAGGAGAGAATCTTAATCAGGATTTTAATTAGAAACTTTATTTAATCGGACTTTACGGGGGACTCCAAGGAAAATACCAAGCTTACCAAGTTGTATTGCTTCAACGACTCGCGCGCGGTACACAGAGATTCTTAACAAAAGAAAGGAAAAAGCGTCTAAAAGACGAGAATTAAAACAAGAGAAAACTGGAAACCATGGAAAGGAAACTCTCTTGAAAATGTTGTGCCGACCGACTGACTGCGTGTTCCTCTCTCTTTCTCTCTTTCTCTCTCTACTACGTGCAACAAGTACGCGTATCGTGAAAATTTGTCAAGTGGAAATCTCTAACATAGTTCTTTTCTCTTTTTTCTCTAGTCGGTCGAATAAAAAGAGAAAATTCGTTTTGTTATACGCGCGTTAAGGAGTTATAAAAAAAAAAAGAAAAAAGAAAAATCGTAAATTGTATCGTTATTAAAGGCGACCTCCTTCATTATTTTTCGTTTTCGATCTAATGGCGTGAGATGACAGTACGACCACCTCTCCTATTCTTCTGTCCTCGATCGCGAAGAAAGATCATCGGTTCTATAAAACTTATCCAATTAAATTTAATTTCTCAAACACGATCTCAGCAAAAAAAATTTGCTATCCTTGACGACGGTTCGTTTATAAAAAAAAAAAAAGAAAGAAAGAAAGAAAGAAAGGAAGGAAGAACGATAACGAAGGATAGTATTAAGAGTGACGACGAATGGGAGGAAGGAGTTAAAAGAGGAAAGAAATAAAAGAAATTTTTTAGAAGATTCGTTCAAGTACAACATACACGATGGGTAGGCATTCATGGGATTCCGATATCGCGGAAAATGGTCTTTAAGAGTAAGGGAAACAGGATAAAAGAGAAAAGAGAACACGCGCATGTGAGAGAGAAATAAAAAGAGAAAGAAAGAGGGAGAGGCAGAGAGAGAGAGAGAGAGACAGACAGACAGACAGACGGAGGAGAACACGAGAAGGGAAGAGGATGCATTGAGAGAGTTAAGCACGAGCGAGTGGGGTTGAGAAAGAGGGAGACGATCGAGCATGGGAGAGAGAGAGAGAGAAAGAGATAGAGAGAGAGAGAGGGAGGATGGAGGGGAAGGCACACGGCTGACCTAATTTTTGCAAAACAGCCGGGGCTGCCGAGCCGTCGGTTGGTGGACCAAGTTACGGAGTATAGTGTGCTAGCAGAGTGCCAGCAGCAACGGCAGTGGTAGCAGCAGCATCAGCAACGACAACCAGACGGCAACCTTTTTTCTCTTTCATATAATCCTCCCTTCTATCTGTTTCTCTCTTTCTCTCTTACTCATATTCTTTTCCCTATCTATCCGTCTCTTTCTCTCCTTCTCTCTTTTTCTCTGTTTCTCTCTTACTCCCACTCTCGCACACACGCGTGTAATAGTAGGAAGTTACAATAGAAAAGAGAGAGAGAGAGAAGAGAGAGAGAGAAAGAGATAAAAGACAGTGACGGATAAAATTGGCGTCCTTTAAGGGTGAACCATATCTTCTCTTTCTCTAGGATGGAAAATTCACCGGTTTTCCGTCGAATGCTACGACACTGTGCTACTACAGCGTCGGTGGTAGAGAGAGAGAGAATCGTTCCGTCAGTCGGGTCTCGGCCGTCGTCAACGTCAATACGACGGCGGCGCACGAGCTGCTTATCGTTGTCTTTGTCATCGTCCTTATCCTCATCGTCGTCCCCGTTGCCATCGTCATCGTCGTCCTCGTCGTCCTCGTTGTCGTCGTTGTCGTCATTGTCATTGTCATCGTTATTGTCGTTCTTCTTGTTCTCCTCGTCGTTGTCGTCGTCGTTGTCATCGTCATCGTCGTCGTCGGCGTCGCCGGCGATTGGAAAGTGAAAGAGGAAAGAATAGTTTTCCCGCGTGGAAGAAAAAGAAAAAGTGGGGAGACGTGAGAACATAGCATTTTTCTTTTTCCCCTTCCTTCCTTCCTTCCTTCCTTCCTTCCTTCCTTCCTTCCTTCCTTCCTTCCTTCCTTCCTTCCTTCCTTCCTTCCTTCCTTCCTTTCTTCCTTCCTTCTCGAAACTCGTGCGCGAGTGCATTTCGTCGCAATTTTTTTCTTTTCTTCTTAATCTTCTTCTTCTTCTTCTTCTTCTTCTTCTTCATTGTCGAATTTTCCAACCAAGAAAATAATTAGAGAAAGAAAGAGGAGAGACGATGGAATGTGCCTGCGTTAGAATTTTCTTGACTAAAGTGCGAAATATCAGTCAAAATGACGGTGAGAAGAAATGAAAGACAGATGTCGGGAAAACATGTCGTTTACGCGGCATCTCGCGTCTCAATTCGTTTTCGTTATTGACACGTCATCGTCCTCGTCCTCGTCCTTATCCTCGACCACGTCCTTATCATCCTCGTCGTCATCGTTGTCGTTGTCATTGTTGTCGTCGTCGTCGTCGTCGTCGTCGTCGTCGTCGTCGTCGTCGTCGTCGTCGTCGCGAGTGCAACGAGAAAATGCAAAACTTTGAGAAACTCGTACGCTCGTGGAAAAATATCCTCGAGGAAGAAGAAGAAGAAGAGGAAGAAGAAGAAGAAGAAGAAAAAGAAGAAAAGTCAACGATAATAAGTGACGAGGTTCGATACGATAATCGTTCGTCGACGAAACGGCCGAATTCGAACGCGTTTCTTCTATGTCGATTTAGTCTGGTTAACGCGACGACGCTTCGACGTGAGTGCGATCGTCGTGTTGTCCGAAGTAACATTTTCATCTATCGACGACGATACATCGTAGCGTGAGAGATTTTTCGTCGGATGCTGTACAAGCTTCTTCTGATTTTTATCTCCTTGGAGCAAGTAATCATCGATGATTCTTTCTCTCTCTCTCTCTCTCTCTCTCTCTCTCTCTCTCTCTCTCTCTCTCTCTCACTCACTTCCTCTATTTTTCTTTTTCTCTTTCTATCTTTCTCTTTGTTGTTCATATTTTGTTTTTATGTCTTTCTCTCTCTTTCTCTTTTTTCCTTCTCGTTTTTCAATGTTTTTTTTCTCTTTCTCTCATTTTCCTATTCTTCAGTTTTCTTTCTCTTTCTTTCTTATTCCTCAATTTTCTCTCTCTCTCTCTTTTTCTCTCTCTTTCTCTCGTTTTTCATTGACGACCCACGTAAGTTGAGAGCGAACAATTCCCTGTAGGAATATTTAACCCGACGATTCTCCGACGAATATGGATAAAATGGGAAATGAAAAGTCATAAGGTAATTTGCGTTGATCGTATGGTATGAATGCAGCGATCGTGTAAACAACGATTCATGCTGTATTACATACATATATGTTTAGGACGAAAGGAGGCCGAGTTTGTTTGTCCGGCCGAGAGTGCTTTAAGGCGGGGATGTTTACGTACGTACGTGTGTGAATCTCAGGATGTTTAGATGTGTAAAACGTTTGCTACCTGTTGTTTACGTTACCTGTCGCAAACTCTTGAGATAGACTAAATTATTCCCTTTACTTATCGAGCTTTTAAGCGTTTTAGTAGGTAGGGAGGATGACTGGTCAGACAGGTTGTCTCTTTTCATTTCGTACTACTTGCGATCCAGACTCGACATTTTTCAAAACACTTTTATCGTAGATAAATTTTTCCGTTTTCTCTTTCTCTTTTTTTTTCTTTTCTTCTTTCTTCTTTCCTTTTTTTCCTTTCCTTCTCTTCTCTTTTCTTTTCTTGTCTTTTTTTCTTTTTTTCTTTTTAATATATTTTTAACGATGTGTTTTCGAATTGTTCGACGAACTTTAATTTCAATTAAAGCAAACGTTAAAGCCGAGATTCTAACAACGTTTAACACGATTTAATCGTTCTATCCTGACTTCAACGAAACTTTTCGTCAAGTTTTAAGAAAACTTTGCCGTTAATACCGACTTTTCTTAAAAAGAACCTTCAACAATGAAAGTGAGATATTCGAGTTCGAATCGTTTTCGAATCTTTTCTCACTTGAGTTTCTCGTTTTCGTTTAATTACATTGTCCGTTCGGTTTCGTCTCATATATAGTATCGAAGATACGTGTCTTATCGTCGATACACTCTCGGTAAAAGTACTTTATTTTAAGATGCATCGATGACATCGAGGGTGGTAGTTCAACGTCGAGGTCGCATACGACTACAAGTACAACTACGACAACGAAAACGACAATGACGAAGACAACGACGACGACGACGACGACGACGAAGAACACGAAGACGAAGACGAAGACGAAGACGAAGACGAAGACGAAGACGAAGACGAAGACGAAGACGAAGACGAAAACGAAAACGAAGACGAGAACATTGACGATATTTCCGGCAGTAGTTCGACGGGTTACTTTGGAATTTTAGTTTTCCGAAGGGAAATAGAAAGAAGAGCTCAGGGAAAAGCGATCGCATTTTACTGTCTCGATTTCGTCTTAGTATTCTCATTTATTTTCCATCTACTCGTATTCGTGCGTTTAGAAGATGTTATCGATAACAGATACCAACGGTATTTGTATGTAATTATAGATATGGTTTGCTCTCAACTTACGTCGATATTATATATGTATTTATGTAATTTCGTAACATTCTTTCTAAGAGAAGATCCTATCGTCAAGGAGAAAGATTTACGATCGATATTTCACGATCGTGTAAATTGGATAAATGTTAAATTGAATGTAATTTCTTGAAAAGTCGTAGGAAAATAATTGTTGGATCTTTTTTTTTTTTCTTTATTGTTTTTGTTCATTTATCTATTTCTTTTTCTTTTTTTTTTTTTTTTTGAAACTACGTTGTCACACGTGCAAACATACTACTTCGAAAAGGGAAACTATTTGTGTCAGGATAAATGGCCGGCAATTTAATTTTTGCATTCACCACATTCGACTTCTCTCGATCTCTTATGTGAACATGGATCATATATAGGGTGTTTTGTTGAAGAGAAGCCTCTATCATTCGATCTGGCTTGAAAAAGATGGATCGTAATTGAAACGCTACCGTTGAAAATGTTATTTGGTCTTTTCGATTTGTTTTCTCTCTCTCTCTCTCTCACTTTTTTCTCCTTTCTTTCTTTTTTTTCTTTTTACTTTTCTGGATTGGAACGTATCAAAAAATTAATTTTTTCTTACCACATCTGATTCGATTCATTTTTACGTATTTTTCTTTTCAACGTTGTAGACCAGCGATAATGTATTTACCTTCGGTACGCGTCATGAATATTGAACCTAATACGTATACGTAATAAAATCAGTAATTTCCTGTTTCACGTATTCAATATGCGTTCATTCTATAGTTAATAAATATTCAGATTTCGCGGTTGGTTTGATCGTTTTTACCTTCGAAAAAATTTGTTACTTCGGATTCGAGCATTGAAAAACTTTCTCAATATTTGAGGATTACGTTGTCGTATTATATTACAAAGTTTTTAATATGATTGTACCGACAACGTATTAATAAACGTCGAAACTTTCATTTTCATCCTGGTATAATATTTTATATCTCGACCAAAAATATATTTCATTATTTCCAAGATAATTGTAATTACTATTTTATGTGCACATAGAGATACGCACAGAGAAGATACACATGGTAGAGACACAATTAATTAGATATCACGAAATATACTTTGGATCATTGAATCATATTTTAATAATCGCTATTATTCGTGATATAACAAAAGATCATTTATATTGCCTTTGAAAAATTGAAATAACCCCATTTCTTTCTCCGTTACCAATGAAAAATCCGTATCGTCGATGTTAGTGGAATTTCGATTCAAATTTAAATTTAATGCGTTTCGTGGACGTATAGATATATTCATATGTACACATACACCCACGCACCTGTACACACAAACATACACACATACATAAATACAGAGATCTCAGTAGAGCTTGAACGTATAGAGAGAAGCGTAATATAGGCCGTCAAGCGGATGTAGTTCCTCGTTGTAATTTATGCGGACCAGACCGGTATTAATTCAACTATGGAAAGTAACGTTCGCACGTTATACACCTTTAACTATTTTATCGACGAACGGGGATTTTTCATTCGTTTCGAAATAATATGCACGTTGTATCTACGGTAACCGTGTATCGATGAATAATAAATTGTATCAAAGTCAAACGACTTGTATTCTTATACAAGTCGGATAACGATAATTCTAAAATAAATTTTTTTCACCAAGACGTATTACGACGTCTACGTCTGAATTTTGTAAATCGTCACGTTTTAGCGAATTCATGATCTTTTTTTCGGATCGATTAATCCGTAGAATGTAGATAGAACTCGAGAACGGCTAAGAAAAGGGATAATCCCGTTGCCATTTTGCGTTGCCAGGAGCGATATCACGAAACGAAAGCAATTATACGATGAAAAAAGGAAGGAAGAAGGTAGATTCTTAAGAGGGAGCATCTTTTTCCTTGTAATAAGGAGAACGTAGGATTATTTTAATGTTAGAAGAAAAATTAGATTCGCGAAGTCACGGTTTTTATCCAGTCAAAGTATGTAATTATACTCTAGTCAAAGTTTTTAATTATTTTTTTCCCTTTTTAATCCCTTTTTTTTTTCTTTCTTTTTGTCTTTGAAGTCACACTTTTTATATACGGAAAATTATCAAATTTAATTTCGTACAATAAAAAAATTTTCTTTTCGAATGCTTGTCTCGATCGATTGTTCGATTCAATTTTGGAAGAAAATGGGAAGAGAGAAAGAGAGAGAAAGAGAGAAATAGACACGTCTCTTCGGGTAGCTCATCGCCGAGCCACTTATGCGCCGGTACTCAAAGCTCGTCGTTAGAGCGGAAATACTTTCCACTTGATGGTGCTTCGAGAAGAAGAGCCTAAGAAGAAGGAGAAGATGGAAAGTGAAGGAGAAGATAGATGGGAGATGTTTCTCCCTCCAGGGTAGCTTAGAATCGTTTCACTCGTTTGCGATTTTTCGTGTTGCGTTAAATTGTCGCCGTTTTAAAAATAAAAGCGAATGCTACTCGAAATAGTAGGATTTTTAATGAAACATAACACGCCAAAAAAATAAAAATATCGTTGAAAAAAGAGGAGAGATAGAGAGAGAGAGAGAGACAGAGAGAAAGAAAAAAAGCTATAATTTTATACCGTACAAACGTCATTCTTCTCGTTGCAAGCGATTAAAATTAATTAGTATCGTCAAAGAGTTAATTACGTGTATCTTTGGCATAGTCAAACAAAGAGAAAGAGAGAAAATTGATCCTTTTAGATCGTCAACGATGGCAACTTGATAATTACATGCAAAAAAAAGATTACGAAGTAGAACGTTTGACACACGAATTAACACGGTCGATATGCGAATTATGCCTGTTTTTTTTTTTTTTTTAATTTTCTCTTTTCTTCTCTTTTGTATTTATTATATTTTATTTTATTTCACTTTGTTCTTTTCCTGGCGAAGAGAACGGAAATTAGACAAAAAAAAAAAAGAATAGAAAAGGAGGATTAGGACGAAGAAAAGAGATTTCAATACTTTTCGCGAAACGTCGTTATTCTAGTAGTAGTTAATTCGCGAACGATAATATGAATGCCTTTAGCGATAATTTTATATAACGATTAACGAACAAAGCAATTAATTATCTTCTACCAATATAATAGCATATATGATTAGGGTAGGGTAAGGGATGATAAGGGTTAGAGGCAAGGTTATCTTGACCATCGATGATCGGGTCATATACGTACATGGTTCAGACGAGATCATCCTGGTTATCATCTATACCAATGACGAAAGCCATGAACCGAACGCTCAACCGCTCTTGTAATTAATGATAGGAACTGCTCCCGGTAATAAAGTGACATCCCGGAAGTGACGAAACTATTATAACTTTCTAGTAGTTTATTCATCTATTTGTAAACGAACGACAAGGATGAATGTTCCTCGATTCTCTGTTTCTTTTATCGTGATAGTTCTTTTTGTTTATTAATTGTTTCGTATAACATTTGTAAAGTCGGAAAAAGAGGAAGAGAAAGAGTAATAGTATAATAATTTCTTTTTTTTTATTCTAGTCTACAGAGATCAGAGAGGATCATTCGGTAAATAGGACGCGCTTGTCTTAATGTTAATGAAGCAAAGAAGATTAACAGTGATTTCTTTTTCTATCTTTCTTTATCTTTCGTTCATTTATTTCAACGACATTTCATTTACCCTTCTCGTGGTTTACTTTCTCGTACTTTACATCTTACTTTATGTATACGTATGTTGTGATTCTTGAAGAAAAGAGAGAATGACGTAGTTTAAAGTACAATGAAATGAAACATTAAAAAAAGAAAAAAAGAAGCGAAGAGATCGATGCAACAGATTGCGAAATTGCGAAATTTATCTTCGGTAGAAAGACGATCATTGACGGCTTGCCGACGACAAGCGGTTTAATCAAACTATATTTAATTAATTATGAGATTGGGAACACACAGAGTGAGCTTAGAGTTTAGTGTCTCCAGATTAATTTGGAAACTTTCTAATACCTATTTATCCAGCTGTCAAGAGTTACGATGTAGGAAAGCTTCCTTGGTTACAAGCAGTTTTGTGTTTAGTAATATAGTGAGATTGCTTTGGCGATGGAGATAGCTTCACGACTAACATCGTAGAATTTTTATTTTAATCGTGTCATGACTTACGCGAGAACGACGATGAGTTTGTTGATCGATTTCGTCTCTCTCTCTCTCTCTCTCTCTCTCTCTCTCTCTTTCTCTCTCTTTCTCTCTCTCTCTCTCTCTCTCTCTCTCTCTCGTTTTCTCTACGCAATATAGGATTACTTCGGGATAAATGATCTTACGAAAAGCATTCACAACGAAATTCTCGAAGAAACTTAGTCCACGAAGAATCAACTCGCTTTTCTCCTCGGCATCGACGGTAAAAGAGGGCGGACGACTAACGAGATAATCTAATTTCCTATTTACTCGATACGCGGAAGTCTTTAATCGAATTTCAAGTAAAATAGGGAATACCCTTGGGTTAAGGGGAAACTGCTTTTTCGATTTGATTCAAGCTTTAATCTTCCTTGTCTCGTACAAAAAATCTTTTTCATTCGCGAAATATGATCTTTTTCTTTCTTCTCATCGTAAATATAACGAGTCGTATGTACGTAAAAAGTCTTGATTTTTTTTTTTTTTTACTTTCTTTTTTCCCCACGTAAAAAAAATAATAATTTATATAGACTTTGTTAGATCTAACGTTGCTTGGATAATGTTAAATTTCGAGATGTCGACAAAAAATTTTTTAATACAGAACGTGTTATTTCTTTTTAACTTCTTTTTTTTTTATTTTTTTGATGGTCGATTGCCCCTTCTCGAATTCTCTCGTGTAATTCCATCTCGCAAAGGCTTCTCTCCTTTATATTAATCAAATTCAAGCGTTGGGGGGGGGAGAGAGAGAGAGAGAGAGAGAAGATAGAGAAAAATGATAAGGAAAGAATCTTGGCAAATTTCAATTTAAACGAAGCGGCGAGAGTAAATTTCTAATGGGCACAGTAGCAGTTTTGCACTTTTCCGAGTAATTTGCGTTTAAGCGATTAATCAGATCCATCTTATAGATTGCGGTGAAATTAAAATTCTATTCTGATCTTCTTGGGGAATCCGAGCTTATCTTTGATTACGTCGACCATTTGTATTCCGTTGTATTTTTTTCTTTTCCTTTTTTTTTTTTTCTTAATATTTTTTTTTATTATTTTTTTTCTCTTCCCCGACAATCGTTCGCTAAGGACATGTAACTTGTATCGTAAATTTCGAGGCTTCGGGTTTAGAAAAGGTTACAAATGGGACACGCCCTTCGTTTATCGCAAATCATTGTTTTTATTCTGAAGTTACCATTAATCACAGTTCTCTCGAAGCATTTGTTCCGAAACATTCCAATCTCTATAGAACGTTTAAACTTTGTTACTACTCATCGTCGTTTTTTACTTCTTCAATTCACGCTAGAAGCGTCGAAAGGTTAAAGGTCGGTAAAAGCTTGATTGTTAATTGCTATCATCTCGTTGTCTCTTAAGAGAATAATAATTCAAGTAGTACATATTCGCAAATGTTCTTATGACAATGAGTACTCGAGTAAAGGACCATTAGCGCGATGATGTCAATACGTAAGCCATGAGACGACAATTCGTCTTAATATTACGAGAACGAACAACTATGTCTACGTTTAATTGAAACTATTAAAGCTCTTTAAATTACTCGTTAACATGCTTGATTTACGTCAATTATGACGCATCACACAGATTTATTAACGTTCTCATGATTGCATATATCTTTATTTTTCCTATTTTTCTTTTCTTTTCTTTTTTCTTTTTTTTTTTTGTCGATTCTCTTTCAGAATATTTTCCATTATGTTTAATCAAAAACTTCGTATACAAAAGAACGTGTCCCAGATATATCGAAAAGTATGAATCTATAAAAACGTCGAGGAAGATGGAGCTTTGCGTTAGAAATACGAACGACTTTGGTCAGGGTTAAAGAGAATATCATAGAGTTTTTGGACGTCGAAGCATCTTTTATTTGAATCTTTGCGGCGCCATCGTTTTCATATACCTTCCAGCTTTGCTTTTTCAAGTCAAATATTTTTCAAGATGCAAATTTATATCGATACGTTTTACCAACAAAACTGTCTATTTTTCAAAAAAAAAAAAAAAAAAAAATTGACATACGCTAGGTATCTTTCTCCTTAACGATAGACTTCCCTTCAATCTTTCTTCAACAAATATTATTTCCCTATTTTGTCTACGTTTTACAGATAACATTGGCTAGAAAAAGAAAGAGAGAGAGAGAGAGAGAGAGAAAGAGAGCAAAGAATGAAACAAGCAACATATGCACGTATAAGCGAGTATGCACGCGCAGCACTTCCTTTTCCCACAATCGACAATCATATTTGTGTTCTAAATAGTGTCTTCGTTTGGTAAACAAGACAATAAGTACTATGAAATAGGGGGAGGAAAAAGGAGGAGGGAGAAAGATAATAAGATACCGAGTTCGAAATCGTAGCGAGTGCAATCAACGATTCTACGAGAATATTTTTCGCATTTTCACGGAGGATAGTGTCGACTGTTATTACGTAGAGATGGAGGAAACTGAGAGGAGGAGGAGGAAGAGAAGGAGGAAATGCGTGTGCGAAATCGTTCGATAGTTTGATGTTCGAATTTAATCGAAAGCCGTTCTGTGTCGTTCGAAAGAGTACGAGTGTAAATTCGAAGCTCTCTAACGGGTGTTCGGTAAATACTAAACTGCTCTTGCTACGATTGCTACGAATTTCGTAGGTCGTGTATTTTTCTCCTCTTTTTTTTTTTCTTTTTTATTTTTCTTTCTTTTCCTTTTTTTTTCGCGCGTGTGAAAGTGCTCTCCTGTCGAACAGCAGTATCAGCAGCAGTAGCAATAACAACAACAGCAACAACAACAATAACAACAAGGCAATATGTGTTGCAGTGATGACGCAGGATGACTCTGATAAAAGTGTTGAATACGATCGAAGTAAGTGAAGAATTGGCTATATTCGAGAGTCTTCGCGATACTTTTGTGCAGAGGACGTATCAGGGAGTATTATCCTGCGTGAGTGATTTCGAGATGAGAAGAGATTTGTGTGAGAGGAACGAGGAAACACGTGAAAAGATGTATAGAAAGATGAATAGAACGGTTACGCCGAAAGAAACGTTACTACGATCGAGCGTGCGTTAAAAATTGAAAGTTCGAACGATTTTGAAAGAAGAAGCAGACGAAGAAAATTGAAGAAGGGAGAGAAAGAGAGAGACGATCAAATTTGATGCGTACGATTGATATATAAGAGCCTAAAGAAAAAGAAAAAGAAGAATCGATCGTCGAGAATATATCGAGCGGCCTCTTGCTTCAAAATGATATCCTGTGGAATTGTCCGATTAAGATGATCGATGAAAAGAGATTATATTTCATTTAAAAGCGGCCGCGTAACGACGTAGATATAATAATACGTATTTTAATCGGACGCCGACTTTTTCCTTCTCATCTTTTTCGAGGGAGGACGAACTTGCTATATCGGAGTTTACAAAGAGTGGTGGTGGTGTTTGTAGCGCTCGTTGAACGCGCGTCATCTTATATATTTCGCCTGTTCAACGCACAAAGAGCGAACGTAGTGCGAGATAATAGAGCTCGTAAAGTGAATCCACGGCCAAAAAGCATTTGCTTCTACTTCGAGGCATACGAGAGAGAGAGAGAGAAAGGAGAGAGAGAAATAGAGACCTTTTAGTAGAAACTAGAACGCGGTTGCGAAGTTTACCGATCAAACTATTCAATCAGCTCCCTCGGTATTCTTGCAAGAAGTTCGATATAACGTACCAAATGCATTCTACAATGTTAGATTGACGTTAGCCAGAGAGATATTCGCTGAGATTGAGAAAATTGAAATTAAATTTAAGAAGAAAGGATACAAGAAGACGAAAAGCTCGCTCAGTATATATATACACACACACACACTATCTTTTTCGAGTTTTTCTATTTCTTTTTTTTCTCTTCCTATCACGGAAGGAAAAAGATAATTTTGAAAGAGGAAGTAGCTGCGTCCATGTAACATATCCCGAGCAAATGCCGGCGTATGTTATAGAAAGAGAGAAAAATCTAGTAGATTTCCTTTTTCCAGCTCTATACAAATTTGCTATATGTATCTCTGGGAATAGATTAGATTTCTTACCTTTGCATTCGAGAGTGCGGAGACGTCATTCGTGTCGTTCGAGAACGCCTAATAAGAACGGGGAACCATACGATTCCATCGTATCGTCTCTAAAAGAAATTTATGTGAATTAAAGTGAATCATATAAAGTGAGGAAGAAAGATAAAGAAACAAAATACGGTATAGTAAAGAAAGAGAGATACAGAGAAAAAAAGAGAGAGAGAGCGAGAGAGAAAGAGAGAGAGAGAGAGAGATCTCGAAGACGTTGACCCTCTACAAAGTAAGAGGAGTGCGAGCTTGGTGAAGTCGGTCCTGAATGTTTTGACGCTGAGTGGCGCTAGGGTGCCGAGGTGGGGGGCACGTGGTCTTGCTGCCTGCCGTGCGCCGGCGGCAGCGGGGGTGGGGGTGGCGGTACTGTCTCGGGGGCCACCCCCCAGGCCAAGAAAGGTGCCGTTCCAGCGCTTAAGCATCACCAACAACATCATCATCAGCTGCAGCAGCAGCAACATCAGTACCAACAACATCAACACTCTCAGCAACATCAACAGAAACAGCAACAGCAACAATATCACCGACAAGATTCCGAATCCGATAAGAAATCTTCCCAGCAACAAAAAAGTCTGGATCAACAAAAACAATCAGCTACCACGGTGGACTCGAAGGACCGTGCACCACTCGGTGGACTCGATGAGGATCTCGACGATCTCGACGATGAAGAAGAAAAGGAATGCGAGTTGAGAACCGAGGAGGAAGAGTTCGGAAAAGAAGGTGGAACTCAACACAGACTGAGTCCAAGATTACACGATATCGAAGAAGAGGACGATGAGGAGTGTCGCAACACGCGCGAGAGGTCAGTCAATCAGAAATTAATTGATCGTTCCTAATTCCTTCAGATAATTTCTATCTCATTCTTGTTTTTATATTCGTGATGATTTTTTTTGGCTACCAAAGGAGAGTCGGTTTTAATAATATGAAATGTCCTAAATGTAATAATATCGCTCGAAAATGCTTAATAAGAAAGAAACTATAATACGATAATAGCATTGAATTTTTTATTATTTCGACGAATGAAGTCAAAATCAAAAGATTCAGTTGATCTCGTTAAGAGATTAATTCACTTGATCGAATCTCGAAATTTCGTTGTTTCTACGAGAGTCGCACGAATTTTCTATTTCTCACATAGAAATCTTTGATACTTCAAGATGGTTGTTAACTTGTTCATTGCTGTCAAACTTTACTTTTTGATTATCGGGTGACTATGTGCCAGTTTTGTTCGTCCTTCATTCGTAACGTCTTCTCTGTCTTCTTATATCATTTTGATTTGATATCGAGTAACATTTCAACGAAAGTTTGAAAGCTCGAGAAAGATTTTCCGATCGACTGGTATATCTTTTGTTGAAGTTTCTTTACTCTTAAACTATTTTCGATCTTTTTAACGTATTCTTTTCCCCTTTATTTTGTCTTACTTTTCATTTTTTTTTACTTTTATTTTTTCTTATGCGTTATTAAAATCCTTTTGAAACTTCTTGATATCTCAAAGAGCTGCTAATAGAAGGAAGTATATCCTCTATTTTCTTTGCATTAAAGTTCAATAAAACCATTATTATTGAATTAATGGTTGCGTATTTTAAGCAGCAACATCGTAGTTAACTTTTCAGATCGGTAAACTTTCCCGAGATAACTTTTACTTTTTTCTCTTTCTCTCTTTCTTTTTTGTATTTTTTCATTCTTTCACGTTGAAAACACTCTAGAGTTTTTTTCTGGAATGCGGAAATAAATGGACAGAAATCAGAAACGATGTAGTTAACGATCTGACGAAAAAGGAAAATCGCGTTCTTCGTCGAAACGTTCTTGAAATAAATCGTTCGAGTCGAATATCTTTCGGGTTAGTTTTTCTCGATGGATGAGTCCTTTCTTTTTCCTTTTTATTTTTCTTTCTTTTTTTATTTTCTTTTTTTTGGAAGAGGAGCAATAAACCCGCCGCTAGAAAGCTACTTCGTTCGCTTGTTTTCTCTTTCATTCGGGATTGCTAGTGCGGTTGGGAGATGGTTGGAAAATGGGTAAAGTAACGGACCGCGTCAAATTACGAAAAGGGATTGCAGGATTTGAAGATAAGAAGGGACGTGTGTTGATCGAATGGAAGGAAAAGATGGATGAACCATATATATATATATATATATATATATATATATATATACATATATATGTATATATATATTTATAGTTGAAGTTAGAACGTGTCGTAAAAAGTCAACGAAGCCTGTGCATAATACGTAGCATCATTTGACAATATCGAAAGATTCGTGAAACTACGATGAAATCGATGGTATGATAGTATATCGGCTCTTTCCTGAAAAATCGAATAGCTTCCTTTCTTTCAAACCTCCGGAAATTCGTCTGAACGAGCTTTGAATAGGTGACATCAACTATATGTACGAAGAAGGAAGATAAGATCGATCGATAAAATTCTTTTACTTACATGTCCAAAAGAAATCTGACAAATCTTCACTGTTATTCCACGTCAATTTACGTCCGGATATTGTCAGAGCTCCGTCAAGGAGGGTAGGTGAGGGATAAAAGGAGGAAGAGGTGGAGGAGGAGGAAGAGGAGGAGGAGGAGGAGGAGGAGGAAGATGACACATTTGTTAAAGATTGGATGCGTGGGACTAATAACGGCACGGTAATTGCATGGAAGTCACAAGTTAGGAAGGACTTAGTACTTAATAGAAATTCTAAGACGAATGAACAATGAACTGAGACATTCTAAGATTGTCTTTAGTATGAAACATGTAACTTGTTAAAAATTAATATTGCCGTTGATTAATCGACAATTTCAAAATTTGAAATAATTCATTCTCTGTCTCTTTCTCTTCCTCTCTTTCTCTTTTTGTCTTTTAAAGCAGTTACATACAAGTATCAATATGCAAATTCACTTCCAAAGTATTATATATAAACCATAATGGGATATTTGAACTAATTAATTTCCTTTCAATGAATATTAACTTTCTCTCTCTCTCTCTCTCTCTCTCTCTCTCTCTCTCTCTCT
>NC_057691.1:2344308-2345636 GCF_014466175.1 Vespula pensylvanica | reverse complement strand
CTCTCTCTCTCTCTCTCTCTCTCTCTCTCTCTCTCTCTCTCTCTCTCTCCCTGATTTTTTTCTCTCTAACTTTACAGCATTATAATAATCCTAGTTAATGGAACGTTCGACAAAGTGAATATATATATTTTATATATGTGTATATCTCGCGAGGAATATATGGGTGCGTACAGGATCACATCAGCTTTGTAGGAAATAGCTTCGGTATATTGCTTGTTTAGTCCTGATTGAAAGATTCCTCTTGTAGATCGCAACGAGCAGACGTTAATGGCGAACGGACATCGGTTTTGTGCTAATGGTTATCGCTTGGAGCGATTGATGAAATGAGCTTCGACTGCTGAAATCAGCTTCTCTCCCTCTCCCTCTTCCTCTCTCTCTCTCTCTCTCTCTCTCTCTCTCTCTCTCTCTGATTTTCTCTCACGCACGGCAATCCTCTCTCTCACTTTTGTATTATTATTGGAAGTTAAACTTCATAAAGAGATATTATTAACAGAGACTCGAAAATACACGTTTTCACGATATGCATACACCTACTCCAATCATAATGTTAATACTCTAGGATTAACCCCCATAATACTTTGAACTTATGCACTCATATGTGTATTTTAAAATTCACATTTTACTTTTATTTCTGTTTTTCTCATTTTATTTGTTTCTTTTCTCTTTAACCACAAAATTAATTATTAGCTCAAGAAGATGAAGCTGATGTTTGCTAAATATTGCGCAATTTGTGCGATGTAATTATACTTATAGTTTGATATTATATAATTTTTGTATGGACATAAAGAAAACTTTAGTACTTTAGTAACAATGGTTGAAACTTTTTTATTTGTCATTTATTCTTAACTTTTGTTCAGATTTATCAAGAGACACGAAAGACTTTTTAAAGCACTGACAATGTCCACTCAAAGAAGTAGAAAATGCTGTGACATTTGCTATATCGCCCAGTATTCTGGATGTGTGTGTGTATGTATGTGTGTGTGTGTGTATGTGTCAGAAAAAAGAGAGAGAGAGAGAGTACATACCTGCAAGTAAGACGGAAATTCATTGTAACTTTAGACAGGAATATTCTACTTCCGTAAGACTCGCGACGTATACTCTAGTCGTATACACAAGGAACAGATACACCAACACACTCAGACACACACGCATACGCATATGGAAATTAGCATGATAATACTCGCGAAATTCAGATTTAACGTAACATTCCCTGACACTATTATTGAACGTCTTTTATAAATGCAACATTGACAAGATTAAAATCTTTCAATTCGTGCAAAGAAGAAAAATACATGCGTTCGCGCGCGTGTGTAGATTTTCCATAAAAA
>NC_057691.1:2278139-2344208 GCF_014466175.1 Vespula pensylvanica | reverse complement strand
TTGTTATCACATTATTTTATTACATTATAATATTATGCAGTTAAAAATATATGATTTCATATAAGAAAACACAGTTCTCTTTCAAATGTCCTTCACGCGTCCATCTACAAATAAATTTATTACTGCTATATTATGATCTCCGTAATATACGACATTTGTAAGCGAAGTTTTTCCATATTTCTAAAAAGAACAGAGATATTCAAGATGATAAAAATTATTGCCCCATCCTATATATTTGCAGCTTGACATACGCATATATACATTTATATAAACCATCTTAGTGTTTATACATGTATATGTGCATATGGTGTCCATATATATATGTACAGATGAAAATTCGTCGAGTTTATGAAAGATATTGAATTTATTAATATCGTAAACTAAATATTACTTTCTGCTTGATGTTATATGATTATACTATCGAGAGGATCGGAGACGAGAAATTAGTTGTTTTATTCGAAGAAGAGGACTTTAATTTTTATGCTTTAATGTAAAAAGTATGGTGGAAATAACAGGTGGTTGTTCGTAAGACAAAAACGATGAGATAGAGATAGAGATAGAGATAGAAAGAGAGAGAGAGAGAGAGAGAGAGAGAGAGAGAGAGAGAGAGAGAGAAAAGTGAGATAAAAAACGGAAGGTAAAATATGTTTAACTTTACATAAGGTCACATTCGCGATAACAGCGTAATTTCAACGGGTGCTTCTTTAGCAACGTAATCTAAATTGAAGGTTATATAGATTATGAATGAGCCGAGTCGAAGGAAAAAAACGTTCTTTTTTTCGTCCAAAGTATCTCTCACATCATAAAGCACGAAGCATATTCATTTGTATTCACATGCATAGTTAGTAGAAAATCTAATTTATGCTGCTAAAGTAACTCTTTCGTTAGCTACCATCTCTACGTTATATATATTTTTTTCTTTTTTCTTTTTTTTTTTTTTATAAATAGTTGCTTCTCTCTTTTTCTCTTTTTCTCGTCGTCGATTTAATACGTTTCATCTTTCATCTTTGAATTTAACTTTTTCACCTTTAACTTGGACTTTCCGCTTTATACCTCGTTATCTTTGAAATTACATTGAACCTTGAAGATCACGGTTTTTGTAAATAAGATCAAAATCAAAACTCGACGACTTGCCGGTATCGAATTAATTCGAAAAGGTCGACCCTCTCGGTAAGTTGAATATTAATTTTAGTTAGGTGTGACTTTTTTTCCTTTCTCAACGAAAAGGTCAAAAGTCAAGAAAAAAATTATTTTTCCCATTGGATTTCTGCACAAAAAAAGAAATGGTTCTTGTTACTTATCCCCGCGATGTATTTGCCTCAGTCGTATTTCGTTTCGGTCAAAGAACTTCTAACTATTTCTCTCTTTCTCTCTGCTTCTTTTCTAGAACTTACGTAAGCAGAAACTATTTTAACTTGTAATAATGTCGGACAGAGATATTTCGAGAAATATGCAAGAAGAACTAGAGTAGTTCTATGAGAAAATTTTTTTTTAGATGATTAAATGCGTAGGATTATATATGACATTTGATATATACTTACATAAAATACGATACGTATGTTTGAATAGAAAAAAAAAAAAAAAAAAAAAAGAAAGAAAGAGAAAAAAAGAGGATTCGATTATTCTTGTTTATCCTTATCGAAAGTTTTACGAGATTGTATGGACGAGATGAATCGAATTGACAGTAAATACTCGTTATATAAAGAAATAGAGTAATATGGTTTTTATGGATTCCTATAAAAGTTTATTGCTACAAACGCATGAAATTTAGCATTCTAGTAAACAGAAGTTTTTCGTTGAAATTGTACATATGTACGTATGTATTATTTGTGTAACATATACATGTATCAGTATGTAATTAAGCTATACGTTCCGACAGAAGCTTTTTCGTTGTACGAAAACAAATTGTAACTAATCAACCGACTGACGGCTTTTGTGGGGATAAGATATGTTTCTATTTTCGCTAGTTTAACGTTTAATTGGTGTAGCGTTTCCCGACGGAACAATTTGTCTCTTTATTTTATAGTGCTTCTGATTAAGTTAACATAGAAACTACGGAAAGCTTATAAATTGAATCGTTTCGGAAGATTTGTTGATTTATTGCAACAATTTTTGACGTCGTTGTTTCTATCTTATTTTATTTCATTTTATTTTATTATATTTTATTTTATTTGTTAACAATTGAGTATATAGTCGTTTGTAATTTGAAACGATGTATAAAAAAAAAACCCATGGATAAACCTGAAAATAACAAGTCGTTAATCTCATTGTTAACAACGTATTGAAATATTGAAATATTATCCGCTCGTTCTCTCTGTTTAATTAATACGATAAAATTCGTAATTACCACATAAAATCAATGGAAAAGTAGCTTGTATAAATTTCATAACGATGTATAATTTATGATCGATCTCGCTAACGTATTAAACTAAATTTATTTTAAATTATGCGACACAATTGGTATTCTATTTGCAGTTACTATTTGCTTTGTTACGTCGAATAGGAGTCATGCATAGGCATACGTCGTGATTACGCATATTGGCTTGTACGCATTTACATTATTCCCGTGTACTTAGATGAATATCGAGAACGTCCACAGGAATAAGTAAGATTAAAATTCCAATGATATATTGAAATATAATAGAGATCTATTATAGATTTACATACATTTCATTCGTACGCGTTCGCGTTTCAAAATTAGCTTACGTTTAATATGCAAATTTTCGACTTGATCGTTTCTAGATAAAAAGCATGATTTTCATTTCTTCAAAAGTATTTCAAGTATATTAGATACATAACTTCTATCAAGTTCCGTAATTGAGAAGAATATTTTATGAAGAAAATTATAGGAAAATGCCGATAATATCTCATAGATCGATATTTGTCGAGCTTTTATGAACACTTTAAAACTGTTCACCACTATTTGCTAGCAGTACATTCGACTTCAGCGACAGATATGAACAAAATATGAACTATAAACGTAATGGGAGAAACATTATCCCTATCATGTGCCTATTGCATCGATATATAAGCTTGTATAATTTATATCACTCTCATTCGTAATCAAAATAATCGAGTTAGTATATCGTACAGAAATAATTGTATGTAATACAAATTGTAGTACGATTTGATAATAGAAACATTTGTTTAAGAAGTTTTATTTTTGTGCATAAACTCTCGTCGATTTTTAACGCAGTTTTTTTTTTTCTTATAATAAAAAATAAAGCTTTTTCAACAGTTCGAAACAGTCGTGTTCTCGTTTGAACTTTCATCTTTTAAAACGAGACCTTTTTCATCAAAATCGTTCGATACTTGCGTCACTACTCGTTGTTGGCATAAAGCATTATGAAACTGGAGATTATGAACAGTTTTGAATAATCGAAAGTTCGATTTTAACCAAACTATCCACATAATGTCGTGCATATTTTACGTACGTTTTTCAAACTTTGATCGTAGCTTTTTACATATAATATAAAATACAGTGCGATTTGCTCCACGAATATTATTTTTTAGGAATATTCATAAACTCTTTTTTCACGAAGGAACGATCTAGTAATTTTTACGATATTCCGGATATATCTTTTAATATTTATCTAAATGATACGAAATGCAAATTGGAGATGAAAAGAGAAGCATAATATTTATGGGAACCAAATGATGTAAATACAAGGTGAACGACGATCTTTCAATTAGTTATTGTTTTGTTATTGTTACTCGGATAAAGAGAAAAACGAATGAAATTTCATAGTAGAAACAAAGTAGGTTATAACGTGCTCAAATCAAATTGCGTTTGGGACGATTGAAAAATTGAATATTCCTATCGTGTATGGGTATCGACCCTTCTCTAGAAAGAGGGAAGATAGATAGATAGATGGATAGAGATATAGATAGAGAGAGAAAGAGAGAGACACGTAGAATATACGTAAAAGGACTTCTTAGTCAGACGAAGAAGAAAAAGTATGCCCTACGGTGTATTCTTTATTTCAGTCGCATTTTTATTTGTCACGTGGATATATACACAAAATTTTATATTTTCTTTTTCATATTCCTTTTTCGTAGATATACACGATCGACGTTATCTCTCGTATAAGATTTTTTCGAACGATTCAAAAGGGATTTAGATAGAAAAAGAGAGAGAGAGAAAAGGAGAGAGAGAGAGAGAGAGAAATAGATCGATTTTATGCAAAATATAAAATATTTCTCGATTTTGTTGTAACATTGACTTTAGATGGAAATGAAAATGGATAGGTATGATGTTATCTTGCTTCTAAGTTGAATTTGTTTGGAAGGAGGAACTAGTGTATTCTCAGATGGAGGGTGATAAAACGAAAACGTAATTATCGAGGAGAGAGAGAAGGAGTACGTAACGTTTCCTTCTTTTCTTGTTATTCGTTTGTAAGCACTGCACAGGGTATTTCTAGTCTCGAAAGATATTTTCTTCGATGCTTCTGCAACGTCTCCTCTCTCTCGTAAATACTACCAGAAGTGAACATGAGAAAGAAAGAGAGGGAGGGAGACAGAGAGACAGTGTGTGTATGTGTGTGTACGTGTGTTTAACATCACATTGCATCGTTTTATTGAATCTACGCGTTATTCATAGACATAGTTAGTTAGCTTCTACGTGTTAGATTCCAGCAAATAAAGAAGTGTTTGAATGGATCTTTTCGTGGATGTTAAGTTAACGCTATTGGAAGGCGAATTTGTACCATCCCATCTTGGCCATTACACGGATCGTTAAATTCTTTTCATTGCGAATAGTTCAAGGAAAAGAAGTGTACCAAAGGAGTGTGAACTTTTTAACGAGTCTTGTAGACCTCTAGTAACTTGCTGAAAGATTTTATTAGGACATCACATCTTTCTTTCAATAACGATATTATTAATAATAATAATACTAATAATAATAATAATAATAATAATAAAAATAACGTTAAGCCATTAGAAAATTATTCGAGAGTATATGTATTTTAATGGGAGGGAAAAAAATAAAAAAAAATAAAAAAATAAAAAAAAAAAAGACAAAACAAAACGTTCTTACAACGGATAAAGAATAAATTTTCGACAAATTCTTCGGACCTGACGTATCGCGATTATCTATATTATTAATAAAAAAAAAAAAAAAAAAAACATTCAGGAAAGAAACAAATTCGACGATGGACAAAGGACACTCTCCTTTCCGGGTATTTTGAAAATTTGGTAGCCAAGAAAATCGACGAATGGGATTGCTTAAACGTGGAACACGTTCCTTTCTTTTTCTTTCTCTTCTTCTTTTCTTTCGGGGTTCTTCCTCTTTCGTGACAGTTGGTTTTACAGGCCATACCAGAAGAAATCACCGACGCCGAGTGGCGGCGGAGGTGGTGGTAGCAGAACGGGTTGGCGTTCTCGCAGGAGCGTCACTACAGCGGGTGCCCCAGGGCACCAGCACCACGTGATTGCCACTGCTGCTGCAACGGCGCAAGCTAGGATGCAGGCCGAACAGGGGAGTATCGGCGAGCTCAGGGGTTACCACAATCTGCGATCGCGCAGACATACTTTGGCGAACGTACGGTGAGTCGAAGATATCTTACTCCTTATCGAAGGAGGATGGAAGAGAAAAAAGAGAACAATTTCTCTATTTTATGTACGTCATCTATCATCTTTTAAGCAGGGGG
Organism: Vespula pensylvanica; assembly: GCF_014466175.1. Taxonomy (NCBI): domain Eukaryota; kingdom Metazoa; phylum Arthropoda; class Insecta; order Hymenoptera; family Vespidae; genus Vespula; species Vespula pensylvanica. Next base: position 2,338,560 of record NC_057691.1, on the reverse strand, counting down.
ATGATAGTGAAAAGGAGGGGACAAGTAATGGGATGATCTCGTTCTTCTCGTTTAGAACTTTATTATCTTTTATTCAGACATGGATTTTCTTGAACCAAATGTAAATCCGTGAAAGAATTTCCTGTTCAATTTTCCGCACATGATGCATTATTGTTATTGTTATTGTTGTTGTTATGTAGATTATTCTTTCTCTATAATCATAATTTTAAAGTAACTAACTTTTAGAATCTATTTGATATTCTTCGTCTTATCTTTTCATTCTTTCTTTTCTTTTCTTTCTTTTCTTTCCTTTTCTTTTCTTTTCTTTTCTTTTCTTTTCTTTTCTTTTCTTTTCTCTTCATTTCATTTTATTTCATTTCATTTCATTTCATTTCATTTCCTTTTCTATGCTATTCTATTCTATTCTGTTCTATTCTATTTTATTCTATTCTATTCTATTCGTCTCCTTTAGGTCGTCAAATGAAATGCTTTCATTATTCGAATTCTTACGTCAAATGAATCGGTTTAATGCCTTCTTAAAGATCACATTACTCTTTCTTTCTTCTGTCGTTCGCTATAACGTGCATGGTTGGTTCATTGGATGATCTACCTTATTATATTATATAGTTAACGAAGCGTATTATCTGCCGAGATATTCTCAGGCAATATTTTATTATTTTTGGATCGTCGTAAGTCGCAAGTCATAATTCTTCGCAACCACAAATTTCTCGTTTCCACAATCGACCGCTCTGAGTTCTTTCTATTTTCGTACAAATACAATCCGTGGAACAATCGAATTCCTTTGTATCCTTTATTTCTTTAGTTTTTGCCAAGTTACATTTTATTAATTTATCCTGATACATAGTTCTATCGACTTTTTTTTCGTCTTGTTTTCCTTCGTAGTTATTACGTATTTTAGGTTTGGGCATCTTCGCCAAGCAAGATTGATCTTTTTTCTCGGATTTGTAAATCTTTTTCTTACTTTTGCTACTCGATGTCGAACAAGTACATATTCCTTGATCGCAAACTTGTTTAATGCCTTTAGAAACTTTAGGAGGAGTACAGGAAGTGCAAGTTTGTAATTTTTCTGTAATATTAGATTTCAATGTTTTATCTTTCAATGTCCTTTCGTCTTGCGTAGTTTGATCTACTTTTGGAACGTTCGTTTTCAAATTTTTCAAGAGCGAACGATTACAGTGTTTATCGGGCGTACGAGAAGAAATATTATCTTTTCCACAAACGCAACAATTGCATTTGTCTATTCCATTCAACTTTTTCTGACTGTAATTTATCGATCTGATTTCCTTTTCTTCTGTACTTAAATCAATTTTTAAAGATTTTAAAATGTTCGACAGTAAACGTTGTTTTTCACTTGAAATGAAGTTGGGTGCCGTTGACGTTTGAGAACTTACATGGGAACAAGGAAAAGCCGATTTATTTTTCGGTCTCTTTTGCCAATGCATTTTTCTCGATGATATTTCGGGATCGCTTAATTTTGTCGATTTTTGTTCCGTTGTTTTTATTTTCATAGTTTGAACGGTCCTGGTTTGAGTGCCTTTGTGAATGACCGTCTGAACGATTTCAGTCTTGTTGATAATAATTTGCATTGGCGGTAGCATCATTGGTGGCTGTAAAGAAATAATTTAAACATTAAACGATAAGTATAGCGTAGAAACTAAAGTTGAAAAAGTTGGAAATTAGTTATATTTATTTACCGGAATTTTCTCGGGTTTTTTACACACACAAGGTATCATCTCCTTCGCGACTATAAGCTCCTCCGGCGGTTCTTCCTTTATTTCTTCTATATCCGCCACAGCTAAATATGGGGTTGCCACAATTTTAGGATCGATCGGTACTTTAGGTTTTTCCTTGATTTCGTCTTCTTTAACCCTAGGAGGTTCTACTTCCTCTATCACTTCTACTGGTATTTCCTCTTTTATTTCTTCTACCTCTTCTATAGGTTTTACTTCTTCTATTTCTTCTACCTTCTCTAATATTTCTACTTCTATTTTTTTTACCACTTCCACTGATTCTATTTCTTCAGCTTCTTCTGGTTCTACTTCCGCCACTTCTTCAACTTTTTCTGGCTTTACTTCTGCCACTTCTTCAACTTCTTCTGGCTCTACTTCTGCCACTTCTTTAACTTCTTCTGGCTCTACTTCTGCCACTTCTTCAACTTCTTCTGGCTCTACTTCTGCCACTTCTTCAACTTCTTCTGGCTCTACTTTTGCCACTTCTTCAACTTCTTCTGGTTCTACTTCCACTATTTCTTTTGGTTCTACTTCTATTTCTTCTGGTTCTACTTTCCTTATTTCTTCCGGTTCTACTTCTGCTACTTCTTCTACTTCTTCTGGTTCCACTTCTGCTACTTCTTCAACTTCTTCTGGCTCTACTTCTGCCACTTCTTCAACTTCTTCTGGCTCTACTTTTGCCACTTCTTCAACTTCTTCTGGTTCTACTTCTGCTACTGCTTCTACTTTTGGTTCTACTTCTTCTACTTCTGTTTCTATTACTTCTTCTATTTCCGGTCCTTCTTTCAATATCGTTTCTAACACTTCCTCTTCCATTTCCTTTGGTTTATTTTCTACCAGGATTTCATTCGTTACTTCTATCTCTTCTACACTCTCTTCGTCGTATTTATATGTTTTCGCGATTTTCTCTTCTAATGAGAACTCTTCTAACGTTTCCACATCGACAAGTATTTCTTTGGGAACTTCCTCCTCCTCCACTTCTATCTCCAACGAAGGTTCGATCATTTCTTTTTCGATCTCGGTTATAGGTAAAACTTCCGGTTTTAATTCCTCTTTTTCTACCTCAGCAACGGTGACTTCCGTTTCGTCTTCCGTCACTTTCTCTATTAAATTTTCGATAATTTCATCTTCAACATTAAGTTTTTCCTGCATAGGAACTACTTGTTTAAGTTCCGTTTCTTCGGTTATATCCTTGTCAATATCATCCGTAGATATTATATTTTCCTCCTCCTTCTCGTCGACTGATTTTTGAATAGGTAATATTATTTTTGTTTCATCTTCTATATTCTCTTTTTCTTTTATCTCTTCGTCTACCACAATATCTTTTTCAATATCATCTACTTTCGTTGGTGGAACCTTGTCATATTCTATTTCAGGTTCTTTAATTGGAACGTCAGCATCCTTTATTATCTCTTCCTTGGGTTTCTCAAAAGTAACATTTGGTTCATCAGCCTCTAACAGAGGTTCTACCATTAATTCAACGTTATCTTCGACCACAGCTTCCTTGTCAACTATCGTAGGTATTTCTTCTTTGACTTCTTCGACCTTTTCTAATTTTGGCAAAATTGTTTGTTCTGGTATCATTTCATTTTTCTCTATTGTCGGTTCTGCAGGTATTACATTCTCTTTCATTTCAGGCACAACTTCTTTCATTGGTTTTTTTCCGACTGCTTCCACTTCGATCATTAATTTTAATGTTATTTCAGAGGTCATTTTTTCGTCGATCTAATCACAAAGTTCAGTCATTATGTCGCAATCGATTGATTAATCAATGCATATATAACGAATCGTTATCAAATGTATTTACTTTGTTATTTTCAAATTTATATATTCTTTTTATTAAATTTTATCTTACCCCTGCGTACTCTCCAATCTCTTCGATCAAAGTATTTATATCGAGTTTTACGACGGAGCACGTAGAACATCTCTGAAAAATTGTTAAAAGTTTTAATCGTTTGACATTTGTTTATAATTGAACAGAGTAGAAAGTTATACGAACTGATATGACCAAGCCAATCGATTCAACGGTATCGAACCATGATCGAAGTTTATCCAATGGTACATTGACACTGTCCTTATCGATTATACCTTCAAGTATCGGTGTTCTAATTTTTCTTTCAGTTTCTTCGGGTTGTCTTATATCTCTGTCGATTTCTTTGTCATCGATTGGTTCTTTTACTGCTTCTTTTGTATCGTCGATAGGATGAACGGCTTTTTTAAAAACTATTGGAGAAAGATCAGGTTCTTCGTCCATATCAGGTTCCTGCCAATCTTCGTAGCATTCGTACTCTGGACTGCATACACCGTAATCATCGTCGGCATATAATTCGTCTAGAGATCCCAACATCGCTAAGTACTGGTGGATCGCGTCTATTTTCTTCAGTTCGGTGGGTTCAGTTGGTTTCTCAATATCAATGCCCACGTGTGGCTCCATAGGTTCACTTGGTTCCTCAGCATCGACAATCGCTTCTGCATCCTCTGGCTCCCCAAGTGCGGTTGATTCCTCAGCATCGACAATCGCTTCTTCTTCCCCTAGCTCTATAAGTTCGGTTGGTTCCTCAGCATCGGCAATCGCTTCTTCATCCTCTGGCTCTATAAGTTCGGTTGGTTCCTCAGCGTCGACAATCGCTTCTTTATCCTCTGGCTCTATAAGTTCGGTTGGTTCCTCAGCATCGACAATTGCTTCTTCATCCTCTGGCTCTATAAGTTCGGTTGGTTTCTCAGCATCGATAATCTCTTCTTCACTCTTTGGTCTTACAATGCTCACTTCTTTATCCTCAACATCAACTTTCATAAGAATCTCCTTATCGAGAACGTCATTTTCTTTTTCAATGGCCTTGTCCGCGATTTTTGGCCTGATTCCAACCATTTTATCCGTAGTTTTTGCGAAATCGTCCTCGCTACCCGTAATCCTCTCGATTCTTTCCACGCTCACGTATTTCGTCAATTCGGCTTTGCATAGGGCCATCCTTGCCCTTAACTTTTCGAGTTCGTCCTCAAGTTCGGATATACGAGACGCCAACTGTTGATTCGTTTCGGTTTTCGCATCCAGTTGTTCTTGCAAGGCGCTCAATGTATCAGCGGTGTCCCCTTCCATCTTCGACCACATTTCGTCGGCATGTTGAAGTGTTCTCATATAAGTTTCCTCTCGGCGTTCCAAATCGGCGATCTGCTTCTTCATCGTCAATTCATTTTCAGCTAGTTGTCGAAGATGAGCCAAACACTCGACGTCACTTGCCTTGATCGAATCTACGCTGTTTACTCCGCTAAGCCATCTTTCGCGACACTGTATATCACCGCATTCGCCTATCGAAAGGAATTCTTAAGGTGATATCTCTCTATTTCTTATACACGCACACACAAACACACACTCTCTCTCTCTCTCTCTCTCTCTCTCTCTCTCTCTCACTCACTCACTCACTCGCACATACATACACACATACGCACGCTCATTCTATCTAGTTTTCTTTCTCCCTACTCGACTTTTTTTATTTATTTATTTTTTATTTCCTAATCTGATCACCTGACTCGCAGAAACCAGTTATATCCTCCTCGTTCACCTTCTTTAACGCCTCTTTCAATTTCTTCGCTTCGTTCGTCAAACGTTCGATCTTCTCCTTACGTTCCTTTTGAATTCTCTTAGCATCCTCTAACTTCTCCCTACGTTCTTTCAGCTTGACTTCCTTCTCCAACCATAGTAACCTGGCCTCATCGAGTCTCCTCTGAGCTGCCTTCCTCTCTGCTTCTATCTCACGTACCCGGCAATCATAATGTCGACTCGGTGTACTCGGACAATATACCTCACCAGCCGCTGGAGTTCGAAATTGTTTCTCCATAAGACGGTGAAGATTTGGTACTGGAGCACCCTGAGACATACGTTCCCATACGTTCCAGACCATGACAGCTGGCATCGAACATTCTAATACATCAAGACGCTGTCGAAGATTTCCTTCGCGTTTTTCTAACTCTTCCTTCTTCGATTCTCGTTTTCCTAAAATCTCACGAAATTTTCGATTGCTATGACCAAATCTTTTTTTCTCTTGTCTAGGTTTTTTCTTTTTATCTTCCTCCTCTTCCTCCTCTTCCTCTTCTTTCTCCTCCTCTTTTTCCTCCTTCTCTTCCTCCTCCTCCTCTTCTTCCTTCTCCTCCTTTTCCTCCTCCTCCTCCTCCTCTTCCTTCTCCTCCTCCTCCTCCTCCTCCTCCTCCTCCTCCTCCTCCTCCTCCTCTTCCTCTTCCTTCAATTCATCTTTGTCGTCGAGCAATTCACTTTCTTTTTTCAACGATACGTCTTCCACATTTTTCGGTGATTCGATTTCTTCATTATCGTCTATTTCTTCCTTATCATTATTTATTTTCTCTTCGTCTTCGTCAACGGTTAAATACGTTTCATCTTCGACCCTGACATCCTCTTCTTCGGGTTCTGGGAACAAACTCACAACGTTCGACTGTTCATCTGCAAACGATTCTCCTTTATACGTAATTAAACTCTTACCTTCTTGGTCGATCTCGTCATCTTCCATTTCTTCGTTTATTTTTCTAATTCAAAAATCAAATTATCAGGATCGCTAAGCGCGTTGCCCTTTCCATTAAGGAGCACGTCAAATTTCATCGTTCCTTCTCAAACGTAAATTAATCGATGAAAGGTCGGCCTTGATTATACCCCATTAAATTATAATTTTTCGTTTCGTCGAAAAATATAATCGAGCGCATTATTTTTATGAAGAAAATCGTGTGAACGCGTTCGTCCTTCGATAATAATATTTCGCCTCATCGATACAGTAGATATGTGATGTAGATATTGTTCAAGAAAATCACGGGATTCGTTCGCGTGATTCTTCTCAGCTGGAATTTGGTTTGGCCAAAATCTTTTGAAAACTATCTCGAATTTTGCGATATATCGAACGATGCTCTTTCGAGTTCGATGACATGATGTTACTAGCTTCTCTCGAAGCAATAGTCATTTCCTATTTCTCTTTTTCTTTATTTTCATCTTCTTTTTTCTTTCTTTTTTTTTTTCTTTTTCTTTTTAAGATCGTGAAAAAAAAATCGCGCGTATGAACGATCTTTTAATGTTCCAGGATAATATATTTACTATCAACATTAGAAGATCTATGTATGTTTCTATGTACTTATACGTGCCATGATAAAAATATCTGCAAATTTAACGAAACATCTCCTGGCTCCTTAAACGGAAGCTTTTCAAATATGAGTTTCTCGTTTATTTTTTACTTTCATCGTTCTGTAGACAATGGAAGAAAGTATAGTAGAATTTTCGTGGATTATTTTCGATAAAATTAGATGTAGTAAAATTAGAGGAAAGGGGGAAGGGCAAAGGTACGATCAAAGTAGTTTTTTGCGAGAAAAAATTCCTACATGTCCGAAGGCTATCGTCTTTTGTATTTCTGTTTATTTTTTGCTTTCTCTCTCTCTCTCTCTCTCTCTTTATTTATCTCTCTCTCTCTCTCTCTCTTTCTCTTTCTCTTTTTCTGTATGTCTTCCTGTCTCTTTTATATACGCTTTTTCTCCATTCAAAATTAGGACGAAATGTATACAAGTGTCTCTCGCACGGTTTACGTTTAAAGAATTAGAAAAGAGAAAATGTGAGAAAAGACTTCGAGTTTGTAATTAAATCGACGTTACCAGATTGTATGAGAAAAGGGAAATTAATATATGTGAGATAAACAAATATTGTTTCGTACGTGTGTTTGCTCAATAAAAGCTTCCCGTTTTTTTTTTATTTTTTTTATTTTTTTTTTTTGGACCATGTGATCACACATTTTTTCCTTTTCTCTTTTTGTAATAGATATCTCGCGAATAGATCTCATCGTTAATTTTATTTTCTTTGTCGTTTTTATCGCACGTTTCGTTTAATTATTTTCACATCATTATTATGAATCGTTTAATAAAACATCGAGGTATTGGATTATCTTTGAAATTTCCGAGAAGTTGATATTTAAAAAAAGTTTTTCATTCGTCGATCAAAACGTGACTACATTTCCGTTGTAATAATTTTTTTCTCGAAACATTAATTTATACTTATATTTTCTTTTTTTTTCTTTTCATTCTTTGCATTTGTCGAAATCAAAGAAGAGATATTTCGAATGTTTTAATTAAATGAGAGCATTCTGTATGTATTAATTGATATATACTACGTATAACGTTTAACGTTTAACGGATAAATTATCGAATGAAATATCGATTGGTACACCCATCTCCATTGGAGCTTACCGATAGATTGGACTTTAATGTAAATTTATTTTTCGATTACACTCAGAGTTCGGTCGACATTACCACGAAAATAAAGGTAGAAGAGATTTATATGCCGCGTTCATACGCATGGTTAAGAGGAAATGGTAATTTTAACTTGAAATACTTCTCGCTCACTTGAAAGCGAACGTTTCGTTGTTCACGCGCAGATTAACGAGATGAAAGTTTTTTTTTTTTATTTTCTTCCTTTTTTTTTCATTTTTTTCCCTTTCCTTTCTTTCTTTCATTATTTTTTTCCCCATAGTCTGTGGTAAGGGTGGAAAAAGATTCAATTACAAGGACAATGACCGAAGTCTCGAAAATTTTCTTTTCAAAGTGGATAGGATAAAAGAAACGAATAAAGCTACGAAGGATAATAGGAATGAAATAAAAATGTCGAAGTGCTTTTTAACTGCCAGGTATTTTTTTTCTTTATATTCCGTGATACATATAATACTTTGCAGAATGAAGTAGCTTTTTGAGAATATACTTCATGATAAATCCGATAGATCAGTGTGTACATCCCTGATTTTATCTTAAGCACAAAACCTATCTCAAAAGGATTTTGAACTCGATTTTTCTTCTCTCTTTCTTTCTCTTTCTTTCTTCTTATTTTCTCTTTTTATACGTCTACGCACCACCATGAACCTCGTCCGACATAGGCCTCCTCCCGTTTACACCCTCTAACAAAATCAATAGTATCGGTGTGCAGAGATTATCCTGCGTTTGACCTGACCGAGCCAAGTTGAACGAGTATAATCTATAGATAGATAGATATATAGATAGATAAATAAAAAGAACAAAAATTACCACATACGTGACCACAAATTTTATTCTCATTCGTTTCCCGAGTTAATTATGTCGTACTCACGTTCGTTATTCTGCTCCGTTCACCATGAGAAAGTTTTTCTTCTCTTTTCACCGTGAGAAGGAACAAAAAAGTATGGTTCGAGAATACGAGAAGGAATAATTAACGAACGAATCACTTTCTTGGTTTTTTCGTTCGTTAGAGAATCTTTTTGTTCTGTACATTAGCCCGTAAAGAAACTTCTTTTACCAATCTTCCTTGAAATATTTTACTTTCGAAAATGGAACTCCGAAACTTCGAATGTAAAAAAGAAAAAAAAAGAAGGGTTTGTATATAGTTTGTATTATCGTTCGAAAGTCGGTGAATCGATCGGTAGAGTCGAGCTCATCGTATATGTAAGTATTCTTCGCGCTATCTTGAAAATTTCTAAGATGTTAAAGCATATTCTGATGTTACAGAAAGAGAGCTTAGCAAAGCTAGTTCACCAACTACAGCTGCAGTATTCGCGATTCTCCGCTATTCATGAATAGCTTGAGAATAATACATGACACATACTATTTTTTCTTTCTTTCTTTCTTTCTTTCTTTCTTTCTTTCTTTCTTTTTTTTAGTCTTCTTCGCTTCAAAAGATACACATGAACGAAGGATTCGAATCGAGTCGAGTCGAGTGTTACATTATAAAAGTATTATAGAAAAAGATGAGATCGTGTCGAGACACTGAGATTAACCTTTCGGTGAAGGTTTTTACGCCTAAAAATAAGTGCACTCTTGAGAACACTTTGAATAAAATTTCTTCGGAATAACGTCGACAGATATTATTATCCTCTTGCATTTTCACGTTTATTCGACTCGTTTTAAATGGTCGACTTAATTCCGTACGAGAAAAAAAAAAGAAAAAAAAAAAAGGAAAGAAAGTGTTTCGAGGTATCTCGTATTTTTTTCTTTCGTTTCTTTTTCCTTTTTTTTCCTCCTTCTCAGTTTACAAAGTCATTATCAATCGTACAAGAAATTTCGTTGGTAGTATCAATCGTTATTATCTTTATCTCTTTCTTTCTCTAACGTTCTAAATCTCGTGCCTAAAGTTAATCTGCTGATGGGATACGTAAAGTTTCTTATCGTTAGAAGAACGATAAGAAGAAATGTAGGTAGAGTTTAAAGGGAGAAGTTTGTACGAAAGAAACGATTTGTCAGGAGTCTTATTTTATTTTTTCTTTCGTTCGTTCTTTCTTTCCTTCTTTCTTTCTTTCTTCTTCTCCTTCTTTTTCTTGGAGGAGGTTGAAAGAAAAAAAATATGTCATTACGCTTCTGTAAGAAGAAGAAATTTACAAATAGTTCGATCGGATATTCGTCTTGGAAAAATTCATTGTTATCGCTTTGTCATGTAAAACAACTGTTACAACAGAGGGATGATAAGTCTGCGATGATATCGAGACGTTGCACTTGGTGATGCAATCAAGTACGAGCTGCCTTACACTTTGCGCATAAATTAGATTAAAACGTGTACTTTGAACCGTTTATATGCCTTTCCTCCTTTCACCGAACTAATTATCGCTCGCGAATGACTCCGTGGTTTCGAGATGAAAAGATTCTCGAATTAACGACGCTTCTTCGTCTATATCCCTTTGGAGTAGGTACTTACTTCGATTACCACGAACTTGACTTATGTAATTTGTCATTGAATCAAGCTTTAATAAAGAGACAGAGAGAAAGAGAGAGGAACTAGCGACATAATTAATAATAACAATGAACTTCGTATCAATATTCTCTAACGCGATAATTTTAATAATCTGTGGCGTAATTATTTTCTTTTTAAATCCAAAGAAAAAAAAAAAAAATAAAAATATAAAAAGGAAACGTCGTTCTTGCTCGAAGAAAATGATAAATTCGCGAATCGTCTATCTAATTTTGATAATTTCTACTTAAACTTTCTAAGGCACGAAAAACGAGAGTTTTTTCTTAACTCAAATCCAGCTGGAATTCAATATTCGATTTAACTACTTGGTGTGAATTTTTAATCCTTAGAAAATGAAAGATAAAGAGAGACACCGAAATCTCAATTTCGGAAGAAAAACTTTGAAGCTTTCAAAGCACGTCGAATAATGTAACTAATTGTAACGTTTACCGTGGAATGAGAAAGGAAAAAGGAGAAAATTTCGAAAAATAGCTCAGCCAAGGTAATTTTAAAGACTATTGGAAGGTACTTTTCTCCACGGAGATTAGTTTGCTGGTTTTAGATAGATACGTTCTACTATGTACTATATCGAACAGGAACACACGTGAGTTTCTATGATTTTTTTCTTTTACAATCGTGAGAGCCATTACATTCGGGAGATCGCAATTTTCACCAAATACAGAAATGCTTCTGTTTTATGCATTCGACCTCATCACGTTGAAATCAATAAAGCAACCTCTTGCGGGACGCATGTTTCTCTCTCTCTCTCTCTCTCTCTCTCTCTCTCTCTCTCTCTCTCTCTCTCTCTCTCTCTCTCTCACTCGCATTCTTTTCTCTTTGTACGCTACCTCATATTTCATCTTTTTCCTTCTCTCTCCCTTTCTCTCTCTCTCCTTTTTTCATATTTCTTTGTCTATATCCACTCTCTTTTCCAATAACGATTTATGCTTATAAAAAGCCCACGCTCTTGGTATTTTGTTTTAATTCGAAAATTATACAAATGCTTGGGGCTTAAATTAGCGAAATGAAACTTTAAACGGTACTTTCATTCGCAATTTAACACAGAAATTTAATTATTACTTTATTGTCTATTAAATGAAACAATCGTTTTCATTCGTATTGGAAAAAGTCACGTAGACTATTTCGATTTCTTTATACGACGATTTTTAAACCATACAGGGTTTATGGATTACCCACGACGCGAGAAAATATCACGTTTCGTAGATTTACATAAGATCTTTCATACTTGAACTTTCTTATTGTGAATGTGATTTATAAATGGAGAAAAAAATCCTCTCAGACGCTTCATCTTAACTTTCCTCGACTTTTCGTCGCATAACAAATACGAAACGTCATGTGTGTCTATATTGATTTTCGAAGCAACTAGAGGCGATGAAGATATTCGATATTTATCGTTAACGAACGAAGTGACGATACTCGTCGGGTTTATCTATCATCTTTCCTTTTTTCTTGCCTTTTCTTCTCTTTTCTTCTTTTGCAGATATACGATTTCAGAAACACGAAGGGAAATCAAATTTTTATTGGTTTTTCAAACGAATTTTATATTCTTTTGTTCCTATACTATATACCTGTATAGATTTATATTCTTTGATTTCGTAAAACCTTTATCAAAAAAAAAAAAAAAAGAAAAAAAAACGAAAAGGAAAAGGGAAAAGGAAAAAAATAAAGACGCAAGTAAAAAAAAAAGAAAGTTTTTAAATAAAAAGTTTAGGAGCCAACGGAGACGTTAGAAAATATTCTAGACAGTTCGAAGAGAGATCGTGAAATATTTATCCATATGCTTTTTACGCTTGTATAATATCATCATATATAAGTCTCTTCGAAGATATATTTTATAGTTCTCGCAATGGCATTGACGTAAACGGTGCTTACCTCCGAGCTTATGTAGGTTAGCAGTGACGTCACAGAACGCCTTGTCACACGGCCGAGTGAAATAAGCAACAATGATTCCGAGCTATCAAGGGTTCCAAAGGTCATTGACATCATAGGGATTTCTTCCGGTCTGTGATAGTTTTAGTGAAAATCCAAGGAGTTTATAGTTCTGCCCTTTTCTCTCTCTCTCCTTCTCTTTTTTGCTTTCTCTTTTTTCTTTCTCTCTCTTTTTTTTTTATTAAAACATTCGCAAAATTTTTGATAATTTCGAACACTCGAATACTTTCGAATCGATTCGATAACAAAAAGCTTTCTTTCTATATCGATGCTCTGTTTCTCTACATCAAAAAAAAAAAAAAGAATCGATTTACATCGATCTTTTTTTCGTTCCAAGAAAAAAAGTCTATCGCTGAAAATCTATCGCGATATCGACAGTTTCTACTAAAGTGTCAAGTCGTTAAATCATTATACTTTTTTCACTTTTATATCATTCCTTCGTACATTCGTCCACGTCGATTTTGAAAATGTTGAAAATGTTGAGGAGAAAAAAGAAAATGTAAAAATAAAGCAACGATCGTACTACTTTTGTTCGTTGTGTACTTAAGTCGACGATGGACGATCGAACATTTTTTGCAAACCGAAAATTCAATATTTTCCCCTCGAATACTATACTGTCACCTTCGAATTGATTATTATATTTATTCTTTTCACATATACGCACGCGCGAACGCCCACGCGTATCATAGCTTCTCGTGGCATGGTGAGGAGGTGGGAGGAGAATGGTTGGTGGTGGTAGTAGTAGTAGTGATAGTGGTAGTAGTGATTTTCGTAAATACTCCCGAACAATCAACAATAATTTGCAAGGCGAGAGTAAATAGATAGTGAACGTGACGCTGTTCTCGCGTCACATTCCTTGATTGCACACAATCCGGGTGTATATATATATATATATCGTTCATCGCACATGTGTGTATTTTAGCTTTTTTCTTTCTCTTTATTATTATTATTATTTTTCTTTTTCTAATCCCACGTTGTATTTATTTTAACGTAGATTTTATCGATGGTACCCACGCGTTGATTCGGACAATCCGATAATTTCGAACCGTCCGATTACATCCCGTATTTTAAACGTACACACATATATATATACATATATACTTTTGATATCGATCTTTGAAATTATTTATTTTTACGATTTCGTCCTTTATCAAGATAAAGAGATTAATCATTCCCAAATGGAATTGTACAAACAAAAGCCGAGATTGTTATAAGATTTTTAATTAGGATTTACGATATCTTGTTACAACATGAAGACGACAATGTTGCTTTAACGAGATTCGAGTAACGATCTATCCTTTGTTGCTATCATGTAATATTCAAAGTTCTTGTAGTAGGAGTTAGACGAGAAGGAGGAGGAGGAGTTGGAGGTGGAGATGGTGAAAGAGGGGAAAGAGGAGGAAGAGGAGCACGCTTAGGTGGATCGATAATTCGCCGCAATTATTGTGTCGCGCCTCGTCACGTTCTGGACAATGTCGTTGTTACATACATAAGTTTCATATGGTTGATCGTTAACTTTGGCAAAGGTGATCGGTGAAGGTTTCTGAAGTAGATGTTGGTTGGTGTTGGTAGTCCAACGAGCTTTTCTTCCCTTAGGATACTTCAATCCATTGATTATGAATGCTTTGAGAAAAGGTTCCCTTAACCTAAGATAATTTCAGGCTAGCTAGCGTGATGCTTTGATCACGAGGGTCAATCTTCTCCTCTTCCATCTCCTCCTCCACTTTTTCTTTCTCCTCCCTCTCCTTCTCTCTCTCTCTCTCTCTCTCTCTCTCTCTCTCTCTCTCTCTCTCTCTCTCTCTCTCTCTAACTAACTAACCAACTAGCATCACACAGGAAGGTACTATTTTGCCAAGAGGATTGAGGTCCATCGATCGGCTGGAATTCATCGTTCGAACCGTCGTCGTGTTTCCCATCGGAATACGGTACTAATACCCTACTATGAAAAGGTCTCTACCATCCCTTTCGATCTCTACCTTTGACCAATTAATCAGTCCACGCGAGAAAATAAAGTTGAAAACGAGTTAGGTTGGTAGGTAGCTAGGCGGGTAGATAGATACGTACTTTCTATGGGGGAAAGACCGACGAGCTGTCGAAAGACGGATTCAATGTATACGTCAGAGGATAGGAAATCATTGGGAATTCAGCTCGATCATTCATCCTAACTTACTTCGTTGGTAACTTCTCTTAACGTCTGCCTATTCTGCACAAGAGCAAAAGCTTCCCCTGCAAGTTAGTTCGAATAGAGCACGTCGTGGCTAATGTTTATCATCTGACGTCATGGACGTTGGCTTGGTGGTAGAGGGGACGCGTGGAAAGGGGTGTATAAAAGCGAATAAGGGATGATGTTGAGGGGGTAGTAGCAATGTGGTACTAGTGGGGATCACCTAGGAAGAAGGGGACTGATCGTGGTAGGGTAAAGTTGGTTGTCATGACAACGGTAGGGGTTTCGCCGCGCTCTCTGCGGTGGTAGTTTGGGGATCGATGCCGCAGTGGCGTAGCATCAGGTGTCTGGAACCCGTTCTCCTCGCGTCCAACAAGTGGTGGTTGGAGGGGAAACGCGGAAAACCAGAAGAGATCACGAGCGTTGCTGTTTGCGGTTGGCAAGATCCTCGATATGACCCTTCCAAACAAGATTCCTTTTACCTACTGACCGAGTTTTATCGTCTCGTGCAACCAATCTCCTTCAATGACTATGACAATCGCTATGATCGAAGATTATTCTTACTTGCTTTTATAACTCACGATCATTGTGCATGTACTTACGTATTGTTACACTTACGTCGTGTTTTAAATCATCTGAGCTTTTCAGATAGACTTGGGAAATCATGTTTCATTTTTCTTTTTTGTCTTTTCTTCTTCTTTTTTTTTTTTCTTTCTTTTAATTTAAACAATAAGCGTCCTGTCAAATTTATTTAATAAATTTTTTCGTTTCTGTTATTATAACTTTCCTCATCGAGAAACGTTCAATTAGATTTTATTGCGAATTTATTGCTTTCTCCATTTATTTTCTCCATTTTCAATAATTTTCGAACAAACCCATGTAAAATCAGGTACCCTGCCGAGATCCGTTCTCTATTAAAACCTCCTCACTTTCATCCTCTAATTTATCTTCCACTTATCTCGAAACTTCAAACGTTCTTTTAAGAAACATCTCTCTAATGTCATCTACTCAGAAAGAGAGAGAGAGAGAGAGAAACAGGGAGAGAGGAAGTTGAGTTACTCGTTTGTCGATGGAATCTGCTTTGAGTTAACAGACGAGACGGGGTCATACCTGAAACGAATAAACAGAGACTGTCTTTTAAGTTACTTTCAAATGAGATCTTAAAATTCTTGACAAAATTTTGAATTAGAAAGAGTTTCATTAATATTAATTAGAAAATTCCATTAACATTCTTTGACAATTTCTTTTTTTTTTTATTTCTTCTCTTTTTTCTCCCCTCTTTTCCGGAGACCCTTCCAATGCTTCTCTTTCTCATTTTCACTGTCGTTATAAAATAGAAATTCGTTCTGTCATTTTTTACAGAGTCGTAATTAAGCCTTCGGTTGATGGACTTCCGAGAGAAATAATAGGGAACAAAAAAAGTATGCTTTCTTCCTCGTACCTTTCTATTTTCTATAAATTCAAAAAGACCATTATTTAAGATCCGAAAATCTTCTTTCGTCTCTAACGATATCACGTGATTTCATGTTGGAGTCTCGCAAGGTTCGAAGTCTCATGGGAAATCATGTTTCGTTCGTCTTCTCTTCCTTTCTATCGCGCCTCGTATCTTCCCTTTTTTTTTGTATATTATTCTTGGAAGAATCATTCCTCGGTTCATCGTTCGTTCGAAACGAAACACGAATAACCTCTCGCGTAAGTAGTTCCTAGAGGAGTTTCTTAACCAATCTCGAAGACTCAAACGATTTAATCTTAAACTTTTTCGCTTCGATATATTTGAATATATCGATATTTCTGTTTTACGAAGGACTATTATTAATTTCTCTCTTTCTCTTTCTCTCTCTCTCTCTCTCTCTCTCTCTCTCTCTCTCTCTCTCTCTCTCTCTCTCTCTCTCTCTCTCTCTCTCTCTCTCTCTCTCTCTCTTTTATAGATTTTCTTTCTCGAACGAAATTTCATAAAGTAATAAAATAAATTTATATATTTTATCATTTTCTGTTTGAGGATTGCGAGCACGCGTTTTTTTCTTTTTCTTTTTTCTTTTTTCTTTTCTCTCTCTTTCTCTTTCTGTCTCTCTCTTCCTTTTAAGTTTTTCAAACTCACCAATAACTTTATCTCACAGATAACTTTATACGTTCGTACGGTGCTATTAAAGATGCATCAATTCCTGCCGGTTCATCCGATATTAACTTTAGCAAATAATCAGTTTTAGACGATCCGATCAATATCTTATGAATTAAGCATTTATATTATCTATACTTAGTCTTCGTGAAATCGTGATCAAATTCGATGGTTTTGATTTTATTTTAAATTCCAGTCACGTTACTTTATCGAACGGGAAAAAGTTTCTTCATTTCTTTTCATTCTTCATTTCTTTTATTTATTTATATAGATTTTTTTCTCTTTTTCTTTTGCCTTCTTTCTTTTTTCTTCTCTCTCTCTCTCTCTCTTTCTTTCTTTCTTTTTAATTAACTCGCGACTTCTAACCCAGATTTAATTTGAAATCTCGTCGTCGTTATTTACAAGTTACGTATTATGTGAAATTAAGATGCAAGAAGGGTAAACTTTCTCTTGATATTGATACTTTCTCTCTCTCTCTCTCTCTCTCTCTCTCTCTCTCTCTCTCTCTCTCTCTCTCTCTCTCTCTCTCTCTCTCTCTCATATTACTAACTATTTACATAAGATTTTCTTCTCTTAATAAATCATACATCATTGCACATGCTTTGAAATACATACTTGCAAAAGTAAACGTAATCAAAGGAAACTAACGAAAATGGCTACTGTTCTGTTGAAACTCTGACAATATTTATTCATTCATTGCGTTGTTACGTGAATATCTTTCTCTCCTTCTCCCCTTTATTTCTCTATGTGTGTGTATTTAACCTCGAACTCTTAACCTTCATTCCACGAGGTCAATGAGTTGAGATTAGACCTAGAACGTTGTGCTTAATGCGTAATATCGTTAACTGTACGTTTTTATTTTATAAAAATTCAGTTGTGTATGTCAGTTTGCACATATACTAATGCTAAATTAAAAAAAGAAAAAAGAAAAAAGAAAGAACATAAAAAGAAAAAAATCTTTTCCTTATTACTTGTGAAAGTTTTGTTTTGATGTACGTACGAACGAGTTTTAAGAGAAAAGGAAAAGGAAGAAGTGGATGAAACCGGAATCCCAGCTTTTCATTCGCACCCACCAACTCCTATTATCCGAGTTTCGCTCGAAGGATTTAGAGAAATGTTGAGCGTACCGAAGATGCTTTTTAGAGAAGTTTCTTCCCTTTTTCGTTAAAACTTGTATGAAGAGAGGGGAAAAATCGTGTCACCGGTCGTTCTTTACGGGAAATCTGAAAATTCATCTGAACCTTCATTATACATCGTCTACCAGTCTGTGGTCCATTGTTCACAATCACAAGGGTATTGTAGGAATGTCAAGTAACAGTAACGAAAGAAAGAGAGAGAGACACACAGAGAGAGAGAGAGAGAGAGAGAGAAAGAGCATAATATTAGGTTGAAATTTCCAACATGGAAGCCACCAGAGGATAGAAGTTACGTAATGTAGAGAGCACCGATCATTTTGGCCTGCCTTACCAAACAGAAGCCATTTAAGTGGAATTATACCTAAAGCCATAAAGCGACATCGGCTGCTAAAGGATAAGCATTATATATATATATATATATATATATATATATATATATATAAGCTTATATATTTAGAAGTTATAATTTCGTGAAGTTTCCGTATATAATATTAATTAGAATTCCTCATCGAAAGTAAAAATATTTAATCGTTTATACGGAATAACTTAAAGTGAGGATTATATTAAACAAATATAAACAGTATAAAATTAGAATACCAACTGATCTCATTCGCATATATAGCTTGTAAATAGAAACGTGCAGGCACACATGCACATAGTCGCACGTAAAATGTCTCTTAAATCCTCGAGCGCGATTGTTATTTATGCGTAAAGCGTATTACGCGATTTACGAGTCGAAACTGGTTATACGTTATCGAACGTACATCAATTGTCGGATCGGATCAGTCGTCAGAGTAGTCCTATTTCGTCAGATGGGAAAGGAGATTAGAGAAAAATCAGGAGAGACGAAACTGTAGCGATTTTTCCATATGTATTTGGATCATCCAGAAGAAAAAAAGAGCGAGACAGAGATAAAGAGAGAGAGAGAGAGAGAGAGAATCGTTACGATCGATTGATCGTTAATTGGAACGAAATTGTATCGTCGTTGGGAAGTAATCGGTATTGCATGCGTTCAACTATCGCGTGTGGGTTACGAAAAACAAGGGTGAATCGCGAACTTCGCTAGATAATTAAGCATCGACATGGCCTGACTGGCTATTGGCAAGCGATGGACTCTTTCTCTCTCTCTCTAGTTTACCTTGTAAAAGCATCGTTCTCTCTCTCTCTCTCTCTCTCTCTCTCTCTCTCTCTCTCTGTCTCTGTCTGTCTATCCTTTCTCTATCCACTTGTGTGTGCATACTATTCATCTCTCTCACTCTTGTGCGTTAAATCGAAAACAATCGGTCCAAAGCCGACGTTGCGTGGCGTACGTCCACCTACGCTTCTGTGTGTACATGCGTGTATATATGTATATAGAGATAGATAAAGAGGGAAAGAGAGTGAGAGAGAGAGAGAGAGAGAGAGAGAGAGAGAGAGAGAGATTGAGAGATTGAGAGAGGCTCCGTGTGTGTAGACGAAGAG
This sequence comes from Vespula pensylvanica, assembly GCF_014466175.1. Classification (NCBI taxonomy): domain Eukaryota; kingdom Metazoa; phylum Arthropoda; class Insecta; order Hymenoptera; family Vespidae; genus Vespula; species Vespula pensylvanica. Next base: position 2,319,278 of record NC_057691.1, on the reverse strand, counting down.
CACAAACGTGACGAACGGGTGGCCGTAACGATATCGATAAAGTTATGCCAACGTTCGTTTACGATGCCGTTGTACCTTCTATTCGCGACAACACAACGCTCTAGTACGCTCGATTAACGTCACTCATACGACTATATTCTGTCGAAGACAATATAATTCTATTGCGTAAGCATACTCCTACGAAAATTACTTTACGTGGAAACTCGTATTCCCTGTTCTCTTTCTCTTTTTTTATTTCAGTCTTTTTTTTGGGTGGGGAGGGATTATCTTCCTTTGAAAGAAAAAAAAATAGAGAGGGAGAAAAACAAGAAAAAAAAATTAAAAATAGAAAAAAGGTAAAAAAGAAATAAATAAATAATTAAAAAAAAAAAAAAAAAAAGAAAAAAGGAATGAAAGCGTAGGGAATATAAAGGAAAAATCGCTGCTCACGTTTTGCGACCGTTCGACTTTGTTTTTTCCGAAAGTTTGTATTTCACGTAGAATAAATTTCGGTCGGCTTCTCTTTTTCGTTCCCTCGGTGATTTTGTTGGTGTTTTTTTTTTTTTTCTTCTTTTCTTTTAATGTTCTTTTTTTTTCGTTTTAGTTTTTCCTTATTCTAGTTATTTAATTTCGTCCCTGGCGATACGATCGATGTCGATGTAAATTCGATAGCCGTGACGTCAGTACGTTCGTTCTGGATAAGAGCATTGCATCGTGTTGAAGTGTTGGAGAGAGATAAGTATAGAAGAAGAAAAAATGAGAGAGAGAGAGAGACAGAGTGACAGAGAGAGGGAGAGAGAGAGGGAGCGATAGAAGAAGGGACGTATAAAGTCGAAGACGGGGTTGATGCACGATAGAAATCGATTCGATTTAGGCGCTAAGAATAGCGCTAGCGCAATTAAATTAATCACGCTAATTAACACCGGCTTTGATTTGCTTAATATACAGACACTCTTAATGCTGTCACTTCCATGGATGCCGTGTGTATGCTCGTTGGTGTTTCTAAATACGGAAAAAGGGACGTTTTTCCATCCAACAGAGTTTTATTTAAATTTTCAACTCGGGAGAATAAAATTTCAAGACGGATCTCATTTAAAAATCTAAAGGATAGAAAAATTGTATAACCTGATCAATTGGAAATGAGTTTGCTAGAAGATATTGATTTTGGATTTGTCTGTCTTCTTCTTCTTCGTCTTCTTCTTCTTTTTCTGTTTCTTTTTTCTCTTTTTTTGGTTTCTTCGGTCGTTCATTCATTTTAATGTTTTAATATTTCAGATATTGCTTTTTTATTAATTTTTTCTTTTCTTCTATTCCTTTTTTTTTTTTTTTTTTTGATTGATTGATTGATTGAAGTATCCGACATTTTTCTTTGAACGTTTAACGATTTCATGTTATCTTTTATACTTTATTGTTAGTTAGAGAAAGAAAGACAGATAGAACAAGCACAAAAGGAGAAAATATGCAAAGCGGATTTGAAAAGAGATCCACAGTAAACGAATACCGTCCATACATACATACATACATACATACATACATACATACATACGAACGTCATATTTTCTGATAGAAATGGTCACATTTATACTCGTCATCGTACTGTCATCGAAAAATATAACAAAAGGAAAATAGCGGGATGGTGCTCGACATAACTACCCTCTTCTCTATTTAATATGTATATATCATACTACCGTCGGCTGCTCTGTGATACGCCATGCGATAAATTGATATCAGGCGTATGTCGTTCTTGTATGGATGAATATATATATTTGTATATGTGTATGTGTGTGTGTGTGTGTGTGTGTGTGTGTGTGTGTGTGTGTGTCACGTCATTACATCAACGTAACAACCAGTTCGTCCCTTGTTATAATACTATGATAGAAGAGGAAGATGGATACATGAAGGATATATTTTTATCTTGATCAAATAATATTATAAATAAAAAATTAACGGATATGTATATATAGAAATTAATTGGATTATACGACAATAATAATAAGTCGGAGACTTTGACGAACGACGAGAACTATTCGAGAATGAAAACCAATCGAAAGTTTGCGTTAAATCGAAATTCTTTTCGTCGTCGTTAGAAGCCTAATCTTTTTTGGTTCGGTGGTTTTTCGATTTCAATAAAGAACGGAAATGCTTCAAATTCGGAGTACCCTTTTAATGGTTCCCTTCTAACGAAAAGGAAAAAGGAAGGAAGAGGAATGGAAAAAGGTGAACGAGGTTTTCCTATTTGAAATGATTTAAAGTTTTCACAAAAATTGAGGAAAGGACGAAGAACAAAAAAGAAAGTAATATAAAAAAGAAAAAAGAAAGAGAACAGTGGAAGTCTGAGTAGGGGAATAATATCGAGTCAAGAAAATATGTGAAACGTGGAAAAAAATATTTCTCGCTCGAATTCTTTTAACATTCATTGTCTTAACATTCGTTGTCACGCGTATCAGAAGTACGAAGAGTTTTTCTTATCGATTGGACACGGTCGAACGAGTCTACGAAACTAACTATGATAGTTCACTTTCTATTAAAACCTACTGGAAACACAGAAATCGTGAAAAGCGTTTCGATTCAGTGGCTCTCGTAAAAATCGACTTCTCCAACATCGATTTCTACGTTTACGTTGGTTAGACGTAATTCGACGTCCTCCCGATAAAATTATTTCGAGAAATAGCACGAAAAAGATTTTCCAATGGATCGAAAATAAATATTTTCAGATGAAGTTATCATTATATATGTACATATATACATATATACATATGTAATATGTATCAAAATGAACGATAATGATCTCGACGATCTTTCGAGCGTTTATTTTCGAACGAACTGTGTGAAATATCAAAGAATTTCTAAAATAAACATGGAAATATTGAATGACGTTGGTAAACCACGAATGGTGGAGGTGTTGTTGGTGGACATACAAACACAATATACATATGTATTATGTTATACGAAGTAGAAGAAAGAGAGAGAGAGAGAGAGAGAGAGAAACACAAAATATGATAGAATCTTATATCATGGGACTTCTCAAGTAAGATTATTGAACAGACTTATAATTCGATAAGAATTTTATCGTTCTTTCGCTCTATATACATATATGTGTGTTGTGTGTATGTGGGTGTATGTATGTAAATACATATATAAGAGTATATCCGAAATAAACTTAATAAATATGAAACCAATAAAAAATCGTGTTAATAGGTCGAGTTCGGTAAATGTTATCGATTTTTATACTTACATATATTCGTTTTTCTTCAAAGCTAACATATTTATTACGAATATATACAAAATGGAACATACATACACATATAAAGTTACCTACACTGTTCGCGTAGAATAAAAACGAGAAAAGAAAAACGGAAATATAATAAGTATTTAAGCAAAAATGGAATTTCTTAATGGGTTTCATGTATCATTCGAAATTTATTATAGGTATGCGTCGCGTAGCATACTAACAGCAGGACGGATAAATTATTGAGTCGTTTCACTGTTCGTGAGGTCGGATACGTCTGAAATAATTATTAGAATGCGAGCATATCGGTATGCTTATACGATCGTATTCTACCATTGTATGGGGTATAGAGCGTTCGGTTCTTGATACAGTGGATAAATTATTACATTCCTCTTCTTGTCTGTGTGTGTTTGTATATGAATGTTTGCATCGTTGGTAGAAGTTGGTATATGCTCGATCTAGATAAACTCTTCTCGGTATATGACTAATTAATTAATATATTACGCGAGTTACAGCAACGTGGAATTATAGCGTCGTCTGTGTAAGTTTCGATATACTAATGGACCATTCCGGATGGTGTTGGTACGTGTGATGATGATGATGGTACGTGTGATAGAGCAACGTGGAGAGAGAGAGAGAGAGATTTTGAGATGTAGCGAGTTCTGAACCTGTCTCTAGGGATGCTTCTACGAACACGTACGCTACTTACATGCTTGGGTATAGGACAGATAAACGATGCTTCATGCAAATACTTATAGTCAGTGCAACGGTCAATATCGAATTATGTCAATGTATGATTCTATGTTACGTTGATCACGTAATATCCGTGTTACAATGTTTTTTGAAATTTTTTAATTATTTTTGATTTCTTTCCCTCTATCTGTTTTTTTCGTAAATTTTTCAAATTAAATCGATCGATCTTATAAAATAAGCTTTGTTTGTAAATGGAGAATTATAATGAAATTGTTACTTTATGCTTTGAGAATCATTGAAATTTTTTTTTCTTTTATTGATACAACATGTATTTTATCGTAATGAACTTTCGCAATCATGGATCTTCCGGATCGAATTCCATTAGGTAATTCGACGAGGCAGGTGTGTCTTTGATCGTTTCTATCCAATGGTAGATTCTCATTTTGTATTCACATACCGTTGCTTCGGTTCCATTCTATTTTTCTTCCGAACTTCGCTGTGAAAATTGTTTTCTTTCATTAATTTGGTGGAAGAGTTACAACAGACACGTATTCCTTTAGAACACAATGTATTGAATCACCCAATTTATTTATAGTCTATAGTATATATTATATCAATGTATGTCTTAGAAAATTTAATTATTTTTAACAATATCTTTTTTAATTTTGTTTCAGGTAAGTTTACGATATAATAGATGCTTTAGTGAAGGGATAAGGCTGAGTACTATATGTAAGTAAATCATTTATTCGGAGAAAGAATATACATAAATTAGTATAATATTTTTTAAATAATACTTTTCTTGATAGAAGAGTTAAACGAAACAAATCTTGTTTACCCGTTGTTGAGAACATGTTATCGACATGAGGTAAATTTCTGCAATACCGTCTGAAGGTATTCGTTCTTTGATTACCATACGAGATGAACTGTTTTATCGTTGGTAGGAAATTATTTTCGATGGTAGTTAAGTGTTGTAAGTTGATAAGTTAGCAACGTAATGATTTTATGGGACTTATCTTAATTGATCGTATAAATTGTAATTCTTTATCTTTCATTTCGACTTGAGTTCGAAATAGAATATAGAATTGAGATCGTAATTGAATAGACAGATAAATTCGTGATAGAATATCAAGTGGATATTCTTCTAGATGGTGCTTTTGCGCTTACGGCACCATCTTTCACGAGCAAACGTAAGTCTTTATTCATAGCACTTGAATTATTGATCCACTTGTTATATTACCTATATCACTGAAGCCATACCAATTAAGAAAGCGAGAACATTCGTAGTATTTGCATACATACATTAATAAGATGTATATTTCCAACGAAAGTTCGCGGTTACTCGGGAAAATAGACGCGTGGTAATTTCATATGAATTTTTCATTAAGAGTTGTGTACTGGTTTTACGCGAACCGTGACACTTTAAACGCTTTTGATAAATCATCGTAAAATCGGATGCTTAAGATTTTAAGGAGACATTAAGCTCTTGACGTAATATACACAATCTCTTTATTATTATCATTAGCAACAGTAGTAATGGTAGTTGTTGCAGTTTTATTATTATTATTATTATTATTATCATCCTTCCGACTAAAAAAAAAAGGAAAAAAAAAAACGAAGAAAAAAAAAATTAAAAAAAAATAAATAAAGTTTAAAGAAGGTAAAGCGGCCTGACCCGATTTACGTTGAGCTTGACGGCTCCATATGACGCGAAAAGAGCTTTGCTGACGTAATCCTATCCCACGCGAACTCTACATCGACCAATCGAGCTATGAACGTTCCCTCTTCATTATGGATACCTACAAATGTACGCGTTTGTGCGCTCTCTCGGTACTTCTGTTTTAATACAACCATAAGATTCGATATCGTTTCGTACTACATTGCCATTCAATTTTCTTTCCCATTTATCGAGTGTCGTTTCTAATCTTCTCTCTCCTTAAGAAATTGGTCATAAAGATTTTCAGTATCCACTTATATTTTGCATTACGTCTACCTACGTTTTCTATCACTACTCTAAAACTTTTTTCTCTCTTTTGTACGATCTCCGAAAAGTACGGTTAAAACCATCATTATATCGTCGTTCAATCCTTATCGCCTCTCTTGTATGTAGTACTCGTAACATTGAACTTAATTACTCGAATTAAGCGTTAATACGAACATTCTAATTTACTCGGCGTGAAATTCAAGAAACTTTCGTAGTTTATCAACGTTCGTTATTCCACAGCAGAGAATAATCCAATCCGAAATTAATTTGGCTTCGATTTTGCCAACTTATCGCTTATGGAAGGTCCCTTGTTAATAAATTAATCCATATAATTTAGTAGTTAGTTCTCTGCAATTGTTTCTTAAGCTTAACGCTCTAATCACGATGTTTCTTCTAGTAAGATTACGGATTAACGAACGACAATGCTCTGTTATCTTTATTCAGACATTACTTTATAAAGAAGGAAAGTAAATAGACGTTGAGTATCGTGTAACAAAATAAAAAAATTTATTGATTATATGAAACATTGGCTATGACTATCATTATTATTAGATCGTTACGATGCTTGGCTCGAAGCAAACGTAGAAAGGTACATTTAGTCGTCGATTCCAGAAGAACAAAGAATTTGTATGTAAGCGTTAAAACTTAACGACTCCTCGAATTCGTTCGTTCACCATTTCTTCGATGGTACAGGATAAGAATATCCAGAATCTCCTCCACCGATCGATCCACCGCTGTTAGAAGAATATCCATGGCCGATGCTGACCTCTATTCCAGAGCTAAGTCCACTGGGCAAACTGGATCCAAGATCGGAGTAACCACTTGAGAATCCAGTGGAAAGTCCGCTAGAAAATCCGCTTGAAAAGCTACTAGCTCCTGTAGAACCCAAGGAAATCGATGGACCAACCGAGATAGGAACTGGTACTGGATGGGGAACGGGAACGGGAACGGGCTGAGGTACACGAATTTCGACTGGTTGAGGTACTGGTACAGGATAAGGACGATCGACCTTAACAGGTACGTGACGAGTAACTTCGACTGGAACTGGATGTGGCACTGGTACAGGATAAGGACGATCAACTCTAACTGGAACAGGATGGGGAACTGGTACGGTTCTTGTAACTTCGACCGGCACAGGATGCGGCACTGGAACCGGAACTTGAACTTCGCGATGAACGGTGACACCAGTAATACGTTCAGCTCTGGCTCCTAATAACGCACCTCCTGCACTACCTCCATTTAAAGAGAATCCTGAAGCAAGTCCGGAATCGAGTCCGTAACCGAGCCCAGAACTCAATCCACCGGCATATAAACCAGATTTTAATCCACCAGTGGTGTAACCACTCAAACCAAGTCCGCTCGAATAACCGGAATCTCCTAAAAGTATACCACGTTTGTCGTGTTTCTTCCCGGCTAAGACGCTCGTGGCCAAGAGACAAATCTGAAAAAAAAAAAAAGAGATCAGAGAATAGGTAAATTGTATTGGATTGTATAATTATTTTCGATCGATTTTCAAATGTTAAATCGAAGCCGTACGTACAACTAGGATCCTCATTGTTGTTACTCTTGCGTTCTGTCGACTCGAATGTGTCATACTTTGCTTCCAATCGCGCTTTTTATATACCGGACTGTGACCAGATGGCAATACGTTACCAGGCCGAGGAAGAGTACTTTCACTGGAGCAGCTACACGCCCTACCGAGTATACTGCTAACTCCTCCTTTTTTTTTTTTTTTTTACTTTTCTTTTTTCTGACCGGTCCATCTGATTCTTACCGAACTGACGATACGTAACGTAAAGCAAGTACTGTAAAGTAGCGCGAAATTCGAAGGATACTGTTCCAATTTCGCGACACAAAGGAGTTTACGTTTAATACCAGGATGAATCGACGAGATCGATCAACGAAAATCGATCCGCACCTTTCTCCATGTTTTTATTATTTTAAAATTGACGAATTAATATATCGTCTTACTTCCTTGCTCGTCCTACGTTTCAAGGCAAACATTTTCAGAAAAGATTCCATTACGTATTAATCTGTCATACGTAATAATACGATTCTTTTTATGAATATTTAATCTTGATCGATCGATCGATAAGTTCGCTCGTACGAATTTCTGTCGGAATAGGTTGATAAACGATTAAAGATATTCTATAATTTATTAATTAGTTCATATATATATATATATATATATTAGAAAATTTTATCTAATCATACATATGGAGATGCAAATATTTGCGAATTATATTCGTGTAATGGTCGATATCGGATCGCCTTTCACAAATTACGATTCTATGTCTCTCCGTTTTTGGAGTCCCTCCCAATTCTTTTTCCTTCTCTCTTTTTTTTTTTTCTTTTCTTTTCTTGTCTTTTCGTTCCTTTTCTTTTCTTGGAAGTCTTACAGAGCAGGAAACGGTGCTCTCGTCTTGTCCTCTTCCCTTCACTTTCATGCAGCCCCGTTGTGTCATCGCAAACAGCCGACGATTAAGATATGTCCGACAAAAGATGAGAAAGAGAGATATATATATATATATATATATATATATATATATATATACAGAGAAAAAAACAAAAAATACATATATTAAATTAAATTAAATTAAAACTCAACCATTTACGTAAAAATCTTCTCCCTCTCTCTCCTCCAATAAATGTTTCCCCACGTGAAAACTAGAAATCGTGTTTCTTCGAACGACTTCATCAGTTTTCATGGTATTCATGATATAACGACGAGACGTACGAAATCGTGATGGAACGTTATCGTTCGTCGAGTTATTTATCGCGCCATTTCCACATTTTCGAAAGTATATTTTACCTACCATGTAGAAAGCGGTTGTTTTTGAAACACTCGTAGAGACCTATTTGCAAAACCTTTCTCAATATCAGTTTCTTTAGCGATCAGGACGATCAATTCGAGAAGGAAAGATTAGGGATGTATGGTGGTGAAGGGAGGTCTTGTTTTTCTCTTTTTAGTCCGATAATAATCTATTTCCGTTTCCGTTGAAAGTAAAAGATCCAAGATGTTCTTTATATTTACCATTTAAGAGGATTTAGTCGATTGTACGAGATGTTTCGTCTTTTTCTCCTGGTCATTTTATGTTTTCTACGAGACGCTTTATCTTTTTCTCGAAGTTCCTTAGATATTTTCTATTTCCCAGCAGTTATAAAGATCTAAATGCGAGCTATTAAGTAAATAATATCTATTTCTTGTAACATGTCTGTCCGGTTTAGTGAAAATAGTTCTTAAAGTATTCGGTTGATATCTTTCTTTTGGATTTTCTTCCTTCCTATAGGATTTTCTTCTTTCCATTGGGATTTTCCTTCGTTCTTTCTCTCCTTTCTTACTTTTTGCCTTCCTTCCTTCCTTCTTTCCTTCTTTGCTTCCTTCTTTCCTTCCTTCCTTACTTCTTTCTTTCTTTCTATCTATCTATCTTTATCTTTCTTTTCGTTGAGTAAAGGATCTTTTAAAAAACGCGCACGCTGCAAGTTTCGTGATAACCATCTCGACCTTCTCTTCTTCTTTCTCTTTTTCTTCTTCTTCTTTTCCTTTTTCCTTTTTTTTTCTTTTTTCTTTTTCTTATTCTTCTTCGTCTTTATCGTTGTTGAAGTTCTTAAGGAAAAGCGCGTGCGTATATCGTCCACATATAAAATTCAATGAAATTTCTCGAAACGATTTATATTCACCGTGTATACGTATCACCGCGAAGGTACGTTTTATTTAAATTACTCGCAATGCTTTCTGAAAAACGTGTCGCAATTTAGTTTCGCTATACCTCGACGTCGTGTAAGGTACGAAGGAAATCATGCATCTCTCGAAAGCTTTTCGCTTTTCGATAAAGCAACGGTCTTTCCTTCTAGAAGAAGAAGAATAAGAAGAGAAATCATCCTAAAATGGAGTAAAGTGTAAAATGAAACACGATTTCCATTTCGTTTTCTAAGTGGTAAATCGTCTCAATCACTAAAATATGAATCGATTGATATTCGCGAAAAATGTACCGGCATTTCTAGTAGAGAAAGAAAAGAAGTGAAATAATGAAGTAAATAAAAAAAAAAAATAAAATAAAATAAAACTAACTCGAAATACTATGCCAATAAAATAGAGAGAAGAAAAATATATATTTATTGCTATCTAACCTTACTTTTCGTTGAATCTTGTGATTTCCTTCGGGATTATTCGCGATTTTTACGAGGCCGATCAAACGTCGTATTTTGATATCGATTTACTACGTCATTGAAAATCGCCCGTATTTCACATTTCTCCAATATCTTTTTACTTTTATTTCTCTCTTTTCTTTTTTTTTTTTTTTTTTTACTTTTCTTTCTTTTTTTTCTGTTTTTAATGAAAAGTTATATCTCAACAAAAGTATTTCGTATGAAATACCGAAAAAGAAATGTATAATTTTTCGATAAAAAATTATTTGCAAAATCGGAACGGATGATTGGTAGTTTTCACGAAGTTACAAGGGGAAAGAAGATAAAATAAAAAGGGTCGAAAGTCGAGAGTTTTCGTTGAAACGCTTTTACCCCGATCGGAAATCTGTCTCTCGAAGATTCGATTTCGTCACGGTACGACGGTACCACAGTGCCATTTGCCGTTGCTCCTCTTTTCCAACTCGATTTTTCTCGCTCGCACGCGTCCGATACATTGCATTTGTCGAACGAAGGAAAGAGAGAGAGAGAGAGAGAGAGAGAGAGAGAGAGAAAGAGAGAGAGAGAGAGAGTATAAACAAGGTCATGCCTCGAAATCGAGAGGATGCGCTTCGCAAAATTTTAGATCGCATTTCATAGATTCTATTATCTTTTTTGTCTACCTTCCTGCCTAAATTCTATTCTATCGTTCGGCAAAGGGATACGGATTATTTTCCATATATAGAAATCCTTGAGAAATCCGAATGATTGAAATTATTACGAAATTCCTGCATTTGACGTCTCATTTCTCGAATAAGTTCTATGTGTATAGGTAGATATATGCGATAGATACATAAATGATTCATCCCACACATGCACGTAAATGCGGTTGAACGACAGATGAGTTTGCTCGGATTATACCGTCATATACGATGTTTTAATTGCCAATCTGTTCTTTATATGTATGTCATTTGGATATTTTTTTTTTCTTTTTATATGCTCCATTTTCTTATTATTTTTTCTCTTTTTTTTTTCCTTTTTTTTTCTTTTTTGTTACTCTCATTGGCTCAGCGAAATCCGAAAGTTATATATATATATATATATATATATATATCAAAAGAATTCCTGCATCCCCTTCGATATCGATTACACACACACACACACATATTTCATTTACGTAAGGAAAAAAATATTATTTTGATGACGTAACTTTGACAAAATCATGAGTTAAGCCGGAAGTGGTTGATACCACCAAATTGATCGATCGCGCGTGTTCGGTATGCGGTACATTTCGGTTTGGTATGAGGTAGCAAATAAAAGAAAAAAGAGAGAGAGAGAGAGAGAGAGAGAAAGAAAGAGAAAGATATAATTGCATGGACGAAGATGGCAGTTTCTTACGTTTAACTTGTGATCTGACATAAAAGTAAAAGGCGTGGAAACGATGTTATCCAACCGGACCAGTTTGCGAATCGAATTCTTCTTTTATTCTTCCTTTTCTCTTCGTATATATTTTTCTTTTCTCCCCTTTCTTTTTTTTTTTTTTTTTTTTTTTTTTTTTTTTTTTTTTTTTATTACATCGACGAAGTATGCGTATTACCAACCGAGAAAGTAGGGATCGATGACTCGTGTTCGAGCCGAGTGAAAATTCGATGTTAAATAATTTTAATTCGATCGTTTCAAACGAACGTTCGATCATCGATCGATTCCAAATTTGTTTTCTATGTATTCTTGAATCAAGAGTCATCTAATATCAAAATGATAAATAAAAAAAAAGAAGAGAGAAAGAAAAAGAGAGAGAAAGAGAGAAGAAAAAAGAAAGAAAGAAAGAAAGAAAGTAATGGATAGTGATCGCAGTTGGGCCATGCGATAAAATTATTCGTCTCCTGAGAAAGGATAATGGATTGTCCTTCATGTACTCGTGAAAGTAACTCTTTGCGTAACCGCGCATGTCGCTTTTTGGACAATATGTGCAACGATTTTTGGTACTCGATCTTTCTCTTTCTCACTCTCTCTTATGTTAGACTCTTTCTCTCTCTTTTCTCTTTCTTTTTCTTTCTCTCTGTTTCTCTCTCTCTCTCTCTCTCTCTCTCTCTCTCTCTCTCTCTTTGTTCCTTTTCTTTCAGACAAAAGACCGGAGTACTTACTCGGAGACTCTCGGATGATAAATTTTTTCAATACCTTCACATTTTCTCTAAAGGAAGATATAGGGAGACCGAAGAACAAAGGTCAACGTTCAGAGAGAATATTCGAGTACGAACGTGAAACGGTATTAACCGGTGATTTACGAATTCCTTGGATTCCGGCATGGCCAAGCGTAGAAAGAAGAAAGAAAATTAATGGGGAGGAGTCACAGATGCTCGATCAAATAAAAATCTTGTTCTCTTACGTCCGTAACAAAAAGATCTGCTAGTTCTTTCTTTCGAAGTTCAAATCGTCTTTTAAACTTGACATTTTTACCACACACACACACACACACACACACACACACACATACATTTTTCATTTTTCTATGTCCCTAGCGTTCCTTTTCTAAGTTCGATAAATCGATCTCGATAAAAGTAAACGATAAAATAGTGTTTATATAATCCCATTGAAATCGTTTGTCAAAGTTAACAAACATAATGTTACGTTTAATCGTGACAGGATCGTAGTTTCGATCATCGAAATGTTTCAAGGTAATACGATTAAAAGAAAAACGTATCGTTTAAAAATAATATTAGGATTTCTCGAAAATTTATCGACAACTAATATAAAATTTTATCGATTCGAGTTAAAACTACGTAGTCGTTTCTTTTTATGTTTAATCCGAGTAAATCCTCAAAATTCGTTTTGTAGATCGTATCATCGTAATCAGTTTTATTGCATTTTTTTTTTTTTTTAATTTTCATTATTATTATTATTATTTTTTTGTTTATCAAACTGACTTAATAAAAAATCTATATAGGTACTACTCTTCTTTCCTCTCTTTTCTTGTTTTCTTTCTTTTTTTTTTATTTGTATCCACAATAGCTCGTAGCTTTGAAGCATCGTATAAGGTTGGGCGTTAAACCGTAAGATAAAATATCAGTGGGAACTAAAAGAATGCCCTCGTTTTCTCCTTAGTTCGTACGATGTATCTTAATCGTCTGAAATTTGTTTTCCCAGACAATTAAGCTCGTTGTTGGTCGTTCCTTTTGAGAAAGAAGCTCTCACGTACCTACATATATATATTCAACAGAAGAGTCTTACCTACACTTCACTCTTCCCTTTTATTCTTCTTCTCTCAGTCTAGTTACGAAGAGAATGAGAGAAAGAGAGAGAGAAGAAGAAGCCTAAATTGGCTCAATGCTTTTTCATTTTAAGAACCACGACAATTCACAGTGGTTTTCTACTAAGGAAACTACCGGCATGTTATTCACCGATGAAATTTTACCGTTACTTAACCATCATTGAATGAAACAAAATGATCGTGTCTCGTTAAATATGAATTTCACGGAAATAAGAATCACATTTAATAAATATAATAATCATTATCGTTTACTCGTAGATATTTATCCTTTGTAATTTGAGAGAGTTTATGTTAATAATTATTTTTTGTTCTCTCTCTCTCTCTCTCTCTTTCTGAACGATCAGAGAGTTAAGTATACATTTTAACCAATGAAATTTATCGACGATCTCGTAATCGTAAACTCATCGAAACATTCGCGGTTACCAAAGCCATCGAAGCTTAATGGAAATGATCGGAACGTTAAAGGACCGTGGCAATGTGTGCTAGTGGTAGAGGCATTCGAGGGTGTAGAAACGTGTTTGCGAGGGTATGTAGACGAATTTGACGTATGAGTGGTACGTGGATATTGTACTAAGTGGTTATTGATATTAATGACATACCGGTCAAACCGAGACGGTAATGAGTACCCTCCGAGTGACAAATTACTTTTCACCGTAATCGTAGTTGTAAATTGTAGGCGTACTCCCCTCGAACGTTCTTCACCTTTATTAAAAAGAAAATTATTACCGGGCGTCGCGTCGTTCGTTTTAAGCTAATCAGATTACAAGATTGATGCACCTTCTCTCTAATTAAGAAATTAATTAATTGCAGTGAGATCGTTCTTAATTTCTTTTTTTTTTTCCTTTCTTCGATCTTTTCTGCTTTTTCTCTCTCTCTCTCTCTCTCTCTCTCTGTTTTTTTTTTTCTTTTTTTATCTCTTTCTCTCTCTCTCTCTCCCTCTCTTTTTTTTTTATCGGTTCGTTTTGTTATTATATAACGATCAAGGTTAAAGATATAAGTAAGCTCATTTATTTAACTTCATCGGACTTCTCGAACTAACCAAACGTTCTACTTTAGAAGTACTTTCTTTTTTTATACGTATAAAGTTTTTCGAGTAATTCGGAGGTAGAACGACTTGGAGGAATATCTTCATGTAATTGGTATTCAGTTGTCTCTACATTTACATTCACATATACATACCTATCTATCTATCCGTGCATGTAAATATATCTCATTATATATTATATTTTGAACTTTCATCACGTAATGGATACTGTAAACTTCGAGTCTGTAGATGATCATTATCCTATTTGAATGCAATTATGTCGGAGAAGACAATTTCATTCGTTGTATATATACATACACATATATATATATATATGTATGTATATGTATGTACGTATATATAAACCTATAACGAGCGATGTCGTTTGACAACTTCGAATTCGTAATTCGAATATGGAACTCTAGAGCGAAGAAAGTTTCACTAAGATAGAGCTAGTCGTAAAAATGTTACTAAAAGTATAAAATTCATACGTTTGACATGAATTTCCGATGGGCCAATCGAATAAATTTACATGATTAATAAGCGAAATCCATAGCGTTTAATTATACAAAATTATCTCCAATGACGAAACCCTTGATACGAATCGCAATTGATTTGATTATTAATTATGAATTCGAAAGAAATGTTTTGAAGTAACAACTTCGATCGATAAAAAGGAAATGATAGGATAATACGTGCTAGAGAATTACTAACTAACAGTTTCTAACAACTACATTATTGTAGAAATACAATCGTATTCTAATATAGTTTAAGGAAGCCTTTTCGAATCAGTTCGACTTGTTAGTATGAATATTTAAAAGGATGCTATCAGAGTATGTTGTACGTACGTGCATACACGAAACATTTACATATACGATCGTATAAAGAAGTTTAGACGAGCTATATGTACAGTAAACATATACGTATGTACGTATGTATGTATGTACATATGCATGCATACATGCATACATGCATACAGTTCGCAAACAAGAAGTTTATTTTGGTTAAAATTGTTTTGTCTATATTTCCTTTAAGGAAAGCCTGTTTGAGTATAAATATATATATAATACGATTCTATATGTAAATATATATATACATATATAAATGTATATTCGTAAAAGTAATACGAAGTTGGCTTTTATTGGTCGTTTAAAAAGTATATATCTATTTCAGTATCGATCGATTCTAAGGAAATTCTCGTGCAATTCTCGAGGGTGCGTCGGCCTTCCTTCTGTAGAATTATGCGCCTCGACGAAGCTCCGTCGTTCAATTTCGCGCAACGTTAGAGCTGAGCCGGTCGATCGGTGATACTTAAAGAGAGAAAAATATAATAAGAACTCGGTCGTACTCTTTCTCGTTTCGTATTTAACCTATAAACAACAATGTCACTTGGAGCAACGATCGCTGGAAGGCAGTCCGATTATTCACCATCCAGGAAGCCGATCGTTCTCTCCATCGAAGGTGGAGAACCCATTCCGTTCGATGGAACTCCTGAACGACGTTCTGACGAGTCCCAAGACGATTGTCATGATCGGCATGCGTTTGCAAAATCGAGGGCGAGTTCTCCTGATACTTGCACGTCTGGTAATGAGACCGATGGTTCGTTTTAATTTACTTTTCTTTTTCATTTCTTTCGCTTTTTATTTATCCATTTTCTCTATTTATTTCGGAAAAAATCTTTCTCGAGATTTGCATCAGATCGAGCTAGGATCGATATTTTTAAAGAAATAATTTTTGATTTGTTCTCTTAAATAATTTCTATAACGTAGGAGGATTAATCCTTTATAACGTCATGCCAATTTTAAAAATCGTAGAATTAATTGTTAGGCGGTATCAACAATTTTTCTTTCTTTTTTCTTTTTTTTAATATAAGTTATATTACTCGAATTATAGTACAATATATATATATATATATATATATATATATATATATATATATATGTATACACAATTGTCTTATAGAAAGAGCAAACAAAATTGTGTTATAAAGGGTTATAAATTAATCCTCGTTAATTTAAATACAACAAAGTCGCTAGGTTTGATATCACTTACTTATAAAAAAAATATTATATTACTATTTATATCTTATACAAATTAATTTATGTATAATAGTATTTTGTATAGCTTAATTATTATTTATACTTTATAATATCATTTAATGATCAGAAGCCGATTACGAAACTTCGAGCGAAGGACCGTCGAGGCTCGTAGAAGGAAAATCAAGTCACACTCGTTTCTTATCGAAATCGTATTTCGATAATCTTCGGAAAGAGGAAGAGGTCAAGAGCTTAAAGGTTTTGGAAACGAAGGAGAAACCGAATTCGAAGCGATATGCCTACCTTCGAGAGGATGTAGACGATATCACAATGAGTTCGGTGTCCCTACCAATTCTGAGAAACATCGAATCAAATCCTATTACCGAAGTCAAAGATCGTATGATCTCGGATTCCTCGTTTACTCGTCAGCAAAAATTACAAATGATAGTCGAACAAACGGAACTTCTCTTATCTGCCGAATCGAAATTAGTCGATTCGGTCAAACCGGAAGTCTGTTATCTGGGCAAGAAATATGAACTGAATAGACGGGAGTCCTTAATGTTATTGCCTGTAATTCAGGTAGATAAGTTTATCGAGATAATATAACACGTTGATCGTTCAACGAATTTTTCAAAGAATCGATACTTTCTTCCCTCGTTATTTTTCTTACGAACGAGATTGTAAGAAAATTTGTTGTTATATTTACTTAATGCTTCTTTAATTTGTTTGTTTGAATTCTAAACGCAAAGAATCGACTGTAGCGATCAACGTGTTAAAAAAGTTTTTCAATTTTCATTATACGTATATGCACAGACATCGAGTCTAATTTATTGACGAATCACAATCTTGTCGTAGGATATTAAATTGACGGATCAAAAGAAAAGATCAATACCAAGGACGACGATAAAAAAATTAGACAAGTCTATCGATCCTCGTTCAACAAACAAAGTTTCTCACGATCTAATCGACATAATCGAGAATCCAGAATTATCGAGAACGTCGTTCTATATTCCACCGTATCCAGTGAACGACACGTTATTGGATAAACCGAGTGACGATTATTCGTTCGATTCGAGTATAAAAAGACAGGTCACCAACGACACCAATGTACTCTTGAAAATACACGGGGAATTGTCGCCTCTAAGATGCGAGCTCAGCGAAATAGCTGCCAAATTTCGTGCACTGAAATTACAAAGAATGTACGGTTCCATCGAGGAAAATAAAAATGCCGCAGGTGGCTACGTATTGAGTTCGATGGATATTGATCGTGGTTTGCAGCAGGAGCATCGTTTCGTCGGCAATTTGCAAACGCAGTTTTCGCCAATGACGATGGTCGGTAAATCGATGTCTCGAGAAAGTTTTAACCATATCTCGACGGATAATTCACAGTTTTTCGTAGAAACCGGTTTGCACGGAGATCGAACGGTTTCTCGCGAACCGAGCAACCGGCAACCATCAATGTATTTCGAAATAACTTCGGGCAAGAACGAATCCTCGATCGGAGGAACAGAGTATCTTGGTGAAAGGATCGCAAACTATTATTCGCAAACGAATAATACGCCGTTTGAACATTATTATCGGCCACGATCCTCTTGTATTCACGATCGATATCAAAGAGAAAGAGGAAGTATAGTAAGATCGGTGGACGAAGGTTACTCTTATTATACGAATTTTATTTCGAGAAAATCTTACGACATCAATGGGAGTCAATACGTTTCACGAGGGAACGCCGATCAACCGCCGGATTTATTGATTCTGGGTGGTGGTAGATCGAAGGAAGTCGTAAGGGAGGATCATCATATTCCTTGTGATCGGCGAAGAGGGAAAAGAAATTTGCTGGGTTCCTCGATGGGCTTTGATATCGTGACACCGAAAGTTATCGTAGAGAATTCTTTATCGGCCGCTAAAGAATCATCCACTAACGTTTCCCTTTGCAAAGGGAATAGATATTCGTCCTTGGAGAACGGCAATCCTTATCCCGAAAAGAAAAGATCGATTTGTTCAACGGTAAAAGACGTAGAGATGTTGGTAAATGAAGAAACGTCCAAGGATCTTCTTACTCCAAGAGAATCGAGATTGAACTTGAAACATCGGCATCAGAAGGAACAAGTGGATACTACTACGATAGTTAATCGATCTTCTCAAACTTCTAAGCAAACGATCAATTTCAAAGAGATAACGAATACGTCGTCTTCTACATCGACGAGAAGAATTAAAGCGATCAGCGTACCTAAAGATATCGAGAAAGTTAAAATCGTTCCGGTATTTTTCACAACCGGTATACCAAAACCGTTATTTCCATTGATCGAATTGGACGACGACACGACGGGGTGTTCTATAAATGAAAGAGAGAGATCTCTGCAGCGTAGGTTAACGTCGAAAGAAAAAAATTCGCGTAAGATATCTAATAATAGCACGTCGGGAAGAAGAGGTCCTTCGGAAAGCGACGTATCCGATTCCTATGTAACTGGTCCTCTTACGTTACATCGAGATTATTTTTCAGAGAACGAACGTTGGCATTCGGGTAATGCTTCTAGCAAGATGTCCGTTTCGTGCTTTAGCCGTCGTAGCTGTTCCTCGAAGAAAACTACGTCCTCGAACGCATTGAAATATACCAGTGCTTTAGGAAGCATTTGTTCCGGTGTCGCGAGGGTCACCGTTTCCGGTACGGCCATGTCTAACCAACAAAAGAGATTTACACAAATTCGAGAGATCACTCATGAAAAAGGTATACGCGGAATGAGAAGCTCGCCGGAAGATTTTCTCAGCGACACGTGATTCTCCAAGGATTAAACGCTTTTGTTCGTGTCTCTCTTTCTCTATTTTATCGTAACGAGAACGAAGACGAAAGGAGATTCCTCTTTTTCCGTGCTCGAATAAGAGAACGCCTTTTATGCAGGAAGCTTAATGGCAAAACCGAAGAGGAAATAAATTAAAGGATTAGAAGGTAAAGAGGAACGACGATTCGAATCTGTATTATTCTCGTTTGGCCTTACGTACTATCATCTTTTACCATTAAAGTTACCTCTTCTTTTTGAGATATCTCATGCCGAAAAAAGTAACTTTTCAAAGATTCCAGATCTATACCAAAGTCGTTCTTCTTATTCTTCTTATTCTTTTTCTTTTTCTTCCTCTTCTTTTTCTTCTTCTTCTTCTTCTTCTTCTTCTTCTTCTTCTCGAAACAAGATTATAAGAACTAAAACACGATCGTATTCTCAAACATACGATCGATCTTGTTTGATCGCTAAGAAACATGTTTCAAGAGACAAGGATAGCTCTCGTATTTGTAAATATTTTTACCTTATATTTTATCCATTTTTTTTTTTTGCTCTTTTTTTACAATGTAACATTATGAATATAAATTACGAGAAGAAAAGATAATTGAACGAACAAACGTTGTGTTCTCTTTTTTTTTTTTTATGAGTTACTTACATACGTTACAGAATGAATATCTATTTTTATAGATCTTTACGTATATAACAAGAAAATGTTTTAGATAATACTATAACAATCGTAACACAATCATAATACTATAACATCTCATCATCCACATCATCCAAAAGTCAACTCGCAAATTGCTATCTCAGCCAGTCCGACAAGTTGTTCTATACGATGCACCTCTCTTTCTCCCTCGTACACCGCAACTAGAAATTTATGATTACAACGGCAACTATACGATAACCAGATGCACTTGATGTTGTTATAACTCTCTCGTAATTAGAATGAAGTCGTCCTGAATCCTCTTTAACGTTATTCTAGTGGAACAACCTTCGAATGGTTATTAGCCACGATCTATTAGACTAAAGATTTGTCTCGTTGATGAGTAATTTTACGTCGAATTTAATCTAATCTTCTTTTTTTCTTATCTTTTCTCTTTCTTCTGCTCCTCTTTTTCCTTCTTCTTCTTCCATTTTTTCTTTCACTACTTACAGAAACAATTTCGAGTGTTCGTCTCGCGTTCGATGGAAAAAAAGGAAAAAAAATGATTGTCCGTTTCTTTTCGGCGCATTTTTGCTCGCCAAAACGATATCTCGTTATCTCTACGGTGTCGGTGACGTTCGTGCTGGCAAACGATAAGTGGTCAATGAGAGTCGCAACGAGGATCAACGTACGCGCGACTTATTTTCATCTTCGAACCGGTTTTCTATCGGATGAATCCGCTTGCCACATCGAGAAAGATTTCACGTATGTTGCCTCGAAAGATGCACACGACTCGTTTTTATCTTCCTCGTTCTTTAACTCTGTCTCTCTTTCTCTCTCATTTTTTTTTTCTATTTTTTGTTTTTCTTCTCTCCGTTTTCTTGTTCTTTTTTTCATTTCTTCTTTTTCTCTCCCTTTCATTTAAGTTTCTTCCATTTCATTTCATTCGTACTTTTTACGATTTCATTCGGTGATTAATCACGAAAAGAAAATGTTCGTGAAACCGAACTGTTTATTTGGTGTAACCGGTTACGGGATCTCTCGCGATAATTAATCCCACGCTTAATCGTATCTCATGCGTAACAGAGAACATCGAATTTCCATTGGATATGAATAATACTGTAATTGCTACGTTACATGTAAAAAATATATATACGCGCATATATATATATATATGTATATGTATATATGTACGTATGTAACTATGCACGTTGCATCATACAAACGTATACATATTTTATGCATCGAAGTTTTGAATATGGCTTCATTTGTCTTCTCATATTTTTCACATCCTGATACTCGATCAATTTCGTTGTCTTTCTGCAAGCTCGATACCTTCGCATTATTTTCATTTAATCGATTTTTAAACGAATGGTAAGCTCGCCGATATCATCTACGTAAGTACGTTCGAACTTATTTAATTAAAAAAAAAAAAAAAAGAAAAAAGAAAAGAGAAAGAGAGAGAGAGTGAAAATAATCTTCGACTTGTTCCAATTGTAACGCGAAATGTAATCAAGGAGAAAATAGTGTGTACAAAGGATTGTACGCTATACACATAAGTATATATGCATTCGTCTCACGAAGAGTTTTGTAAGAAAAATTGAAAAAAAATTTAATTAAATCGTCCGTCATTAAAACTCGGACCCGTTCTTGCTTTCATTCAAGAAAAAGTAGATATACACATTTGTTTCTCTCCTCTCACCCCCTATCGATCTTTCACTCTCTCTCTCTCTCTCTCTCTCTCTCTCTCTCTCTCTCTCTCTCTCTCTCTCTCTCTCTCTCTCTCTCTCTCTCTCTCTCTCTCTCTCTCTCTCTCTCTCTCTCTTTCTCACTCTCCTTCTCATCTTGATCTTCTTAAAATCGAATACATAATTATTTTTGTGCCGTTCACATCTGTTGTTTTGACAAATGCATTCACGTACCGCCTATTCGATGCAACAAGATTTTGCAAATGGCAGATGCAAGCTTTTAAACCCTATCACGAGTCGAGAGTCATCCATTAGAATTATTTTAATAATAGAATTTCGAGGTTCTCCGACTATAAATAAAGAAGATCACGAGGATACGTCGGATATTTGCCATTTATTTCTCTCTGTGACGTTTTCCAATAGATACTATTCGATTACAAAACTAATTGCATGGATGCACGCATGCATACACGCACATATACGCATACACGCCATTACCGAGTTGAGATAGATGTGGACGAGTAAATCTACCTTTTTTTTCTCTCTCTCTCCTCTCTCTCTCTCTCTTCTCTCTCTCTCTCTCTCTCTCTCTCTTTCTCTCTCTTCGTATTTGCTCGAATTGTTATAGATATTTACAATGATAAGATACTATGGCAGGTTTACATATAGACCATTATTTCAATAGCATATCGTTGCAGAGTAACTTCGATTAATTATTTATACCAATTATCTCTATTTACGACGTATCCCTGTTATCCCTGTCGTATCGATTACGCGAAGCACGAACGTTATTAGCGGTAGCCCAGCAATTTCGTCGGGAACTATCCAGAAACGAAACGAGATAGAAATATCGGCGTTGGCCTTTTCATTCGTAATCAAAAAAAGAAAAAAAAGAAAAAAAGGAAAGAAGAGAAAAAAAAACAAACAAAAATGAAAAAGAACAAAGATAAAATAGAGAGCGAAAAAAATCGAACTACTACCATTACATTTATTTTCTCTCGTCGCTTCTATTTCGTTACTTTGATGGCAATTCCCTTTTATAATCTAAAATCAGGATATGACACGTTGAAAATATTTGGGACAGTTTTGAAGGTTCCTTTGACAAACGTTACGCGTTTAGTGGTATCCTCGTGTTGTGAACATTTGATACCTTTGTGAAATTTCATGGGAATTCGCGCGATAAACGCGTCGTCGTTGGCCGTTTTCCAGATAGTTTGCCTAGTCATCGTATCTATCGTATTTACTATGTCAAACGCATCAGTATTGTTATGCCCTTTTTTCTTCTTTTTTCTTTTTTTAATTTCTTTTTGTAGTTTGCTTGCTTGCTTTTTTCTTTTTTTTCCATTCATTCATTCATTCATTCATTCATTCATTCATTCATTTATCCATCCATCCATCCATCCATCCATTCATTCGTTCATTCATCCATCCATCAATTCATTCATTCATTCATTCATTCATTTATTTTTTCTTCTTTTCTCGATCAAATGCAAGACACATTGTTCATAGAAAAATCTCTTATATTTTCACAGAGTAATGAGAGAGTTTTTCCTCTTACATTTACTCAACTCTATTCTACAAAGTCAAGTTAATTTTTCATAGTTTTTTCTTTTTTTTTGTTTTTCAAACTTTCCTGAAAAGATTTCCTGTCTCTCTCTCTCTCTCTCTCTCTCTCTCTCTCTCTCTCTCTCTCTCTCTCTCTCTCTCTGTCTCTCTCTGTCTCTCTCTTTCTTTCTTTCTTTCTGTCTTTTCCTCTTTTTTTTACAAAACTTCTCTCTCTCCACGATTTAAGAATTCATTAAATCGAAAATTATGAACGCAATTGGTTGCTTCACTTACAAGTCGAGTTTCTTTACGTATATACACTTTATTTCTTAAGAGAATCTTGTCCGTTTTTCTCATATTGCCTGTTTTTCTCGTGTTTCGATCACGTTTCATCCGAGATACCGATAATTACGATAAATCGTGATAATTTTTTTATCGAGAAAGAGCACGCTTAATACGAAAAAAAAAAAGAAATATGAATAAAATTCAAGGATTTTAAAAGAAGATATCGGGCAATCGTGATCTAGAATTTTTCGTTGAGATAAACTTTTCAAAAGGTTCGTAATGATCGAACGTCGTCTAATTCACCTACTTAACATCTTTTTGCTATTCGTTCATTAAAATTAACTTCTTTGCTTCTCTTCGGTATTAATTTCCGGTATTAATGGATGTCGCTGTTCCTTCAAGTTTCTTGTTTCTTAAAATATCTCTATCTCTCTATTTATCTATCTATCTATCTATCTATCTATCTCTCTCTCTTTCTTTCCTTTTATTCGCTCATTTTATCGAGTTATCAAAGATACTTATTGCTGAGATACTTTCGTGAAACGACAGCTGAGTTGAATCGTGAAATAATTAAAGAACATCATTGATAAAAGAAGAAACCTAGTTAAAACGAAAAGTTTATGATCGTATATTAACGTGAGATATGTATTATCGATGAATCGACTTTTATCGATGAAGTACGACTTCGTTCTTGTTAAAAAAAAAAAAGAGAGAAAGAAAAAAATCATTGAATTTCGATAAAATTCGTCGATTGAACGTGTTTCGTGTCAACGTGTGTCCCTAGTCGAAACGAGTTTGTGTGAAAAAGATGGAAGGAAACGGAACATTCTCCTGTGTGTTTCAACTCTCGAGAGCGTTTCTCTATCAGAAAAATATGTTCGGCGATACCAAACTCGATCGAGCTCTCTTCCCATCGTCTCTTCAAAAAGAATTTATATACTTCTTCTTGACGTACGAAACCACTCGTTGGGATTTTCACGTGACATTAAAGAGCGATATTTTTCGATATTCGAAATTCAAAAAAGAAAAAAGATAAGGAGGATCGATCATAACAAGAGAGATATTTCATTTCTCGAAGAATTAAGATAACGAGATGGAAAGATGGAAGATTAAGATATAGATAATTATTCGTTTACCAATTAATATCTTTAATTTTACTTTTTTTCTTTTTCTTTTTCTTTTTTCTTCTTTCTCATAACAGCGTTCATAAATTTCTCATATAAGATAACAAAGTCGGAATGCTATTCGTTTGCTTGTATAATTATTAACACAATTTTTTTTAATGAGACGCGTTATATATACTTCATTGTCGCAATTTCGAAATTACGTTCGTATTTACTCGAAATAGGGGAGGATACGCATACCGTTAACACGGCAACGCGTTTTCTGTGTGTCGAGGAAACCATTAAAATTTCGTGATCGAAAACTCAATGATCCTCGTTAACTCGAGCTTTTAATCGGCTCAAAGGTATAAAATAGTGCAAAAAATTTACCATACGTTTTAATATGTCCTCTATGTATCGCTATTTTTTCAAAATAGGAAAAAATCATTCTCTCTATTTCTTCTTTTTTTTTACAACTCCCATAATGTTTCCAACTGAATTGTTTTAATTCACTGACTTTAATAATAATAATAATAATAATAATAATCGATAGATAGATATATTGCATAGTTTTTATGATAAAACAGGAACGACAGGGATAATAAAAAAAGGAAAACGAAGTGTTACTATACGAGTTAAAAAAGTCGATAATTCTCAGAGTTATACGAATTTTTATGAAGATTCTTTGAATTCTTAAATGCGACGCGATCGAGATGCGGTTTTCTTGAAAGATCCTGAAGTATCGTTCGTTATCTTTCTTTTTTTCTATCTGTCTCTCTTTCTCTCTCTCTCTCTCTCTCTCTTTCTCTTTCTCGATGTATCTCGTATTCCTTGTAAATTGCTCGCATACAATAACAATCGTGTACGCTTACTTCGTCAGTCGACGAGGCGTAATTAATTCGAAGCCTTCTATCAGCTTCGGCATATATGCCTTGATAAAAAATGCTTTGCTCGTTAAAACGAGCTAAGGAGCTTGCGTATACTTTCGCCACGATAGTTTAATTTATTTTCTCTTTCTCTCTCTCTCCTCTCTCTCTCTCTCTCTCTCTCTCTCTCTCTCTCTCTCTCTCTCTCTGTCTCTATCTCTATCTCTCCCTTTCTTCTCACTCTTTATTTCTTTTGCTTTTCTCGCTTGCCTGCTTTTAATGAGAAGCATAATTAATAGGCACGAAATAATAAACGTTAATTTATATACGTAGGCAGACAGGTTATGTAGATACTACTCGTATTCTGCGGTTAACAACTAAAGGATAGAGAATAAGTAGAAAATAATTGTATGTCCTCTTCTAATAGAGAATAATGGTGTAACCAACGTTAACCGCAAGATTAACAACGAGTCGTAATTATTGGCAATCTCCTTTTTGGCAGCAGAGCGTCTCGATCGAAAAGCTATTTTAGAAATTTTAGCGCGTGACGTAAACCCCAAACGAGCTTTCCTTCCTAATATTTTCGTAAGATCATTAGATACGGTTTATACGCGACACTAGAAGCATCGTATAGTACAATTAGTCTAGTTATCGCATTCCCAAGCGATTGGTCTAGGATCTTCTAGGCTAACTCGAAATTGCAATCGTTATTTCCTTCCAAAAATGTTTCCGCTATCTTTTAAAGATCCAAATTAAAAAGTTTTACGTACGTATGTTTTCTTTTTTTTTTTTTCGTTTCTCCGTTTCTCGTTAGGCCGTTCACGACTTTTCCTTCGTAGCGTATTCGACTTGTCGATGATAGATACGAACAAAATATGAACAACAACAAGAGTTTTTACGAGTTTTTTACGAACCTTGTTTTTATTGATAATTACATGCAATCAACGATCGCGAGATCGATATTTAAGATATCGGAATTTTAAATCAAGATCATTTTATCTTTAACGCGTATTACGAGCTTTGAAATGTTTAAACGAATAAATTATTATTTGAATATTAATTTATTCTACCCCGTGCACGTTATATATTGTTCAAATAATTATCAAATTTTCGAAAATATTAATATTTTAATCTTAAACGTTTGAAAAATTGAAAAGTATTGTATTCACCTCTATAGAAATTTAAGGCCTGTTTGTTCGGAAAATATTACAATAAATCTGAAACGATAATAAAGAAATAATAACTTTCCGGTACGTTTTTCGTGCTTGAAGAAATCATTTTATAATGTTATGTAATCTAATTATATATTTAAATACGATTGACCTGTGTTCAATCGAGATATATTATGTCCAAATATCTGAAAAGTAAACACTTAAAAAACATATGCAGCCACTTGCACAATAGAACTTACGTCGTTATAATTCATGTACAGATTTCAATTTATCGCAAAAATAATACCGGTCGAGGTTTCACCACGTTGAGGTTGCTGCATGTGGAATTCCTTGATGATTCTAATTTAAAATACGCGGTATCAGGATGATATACCACTTATCAGGTTGGTTTCCAACGCTAATTGAAGGAGGATTAATCCTCGTTTATGGATAACAAGACCGTCGCAACATCGAAAGCTTTATTCATCGGTATTAAACACAACCGTTCGCGTTTCCCGAATTTCGAACAATAAAACGTAGTGTACGGTAGGATTATGTTATAATGCGCAAAATGTTCCATAATCTTTCGTGTAAAAATCTAATCCCAGGATGACGAATCAAGGTCTTAAACGAGATACAACGTCGACAATTCGCCCTATCAGAGCGACCTATCTCTCGATGATCGATCCTTCGATAATTATATCGTAGAATAAAAAAAGAGTAAGAGAAATAAAGGAGACAAAAGGAAGAGAAGAAGAAGAAAAGGAAAGCAAAGCAAAACTTCATAGAGCTAGAAATAAAGGATAAATATATCGAAGGTCGCATCACCCGAGTAATCAGAACAAAATCAGAATACCGAAATCGAACTCGATTTATCTCTACTGAAAGAAAGACTCACAATCATAGACCCTTCATTCTATGGGCCCCATTTGATATTTACGAATAAATAATTAATAAGATTTCATGAAAATAAATGAGAATCAATAAGAAAAATAAGAATATGTGAGAATATGTGAGAATAAACGAGAGATCCACGATAATATTGGATATACTCGTCGTCGACGTAAATCATTATAAAACCAGAGATGATTAACGCAGTTCTTGAAGAAGAAAAAGAAGAAGAAAATTTTTTATATCGTACTGCGTTTATAATTAATTTCTTTTTCTCCTCTTTTTTTTTCTCTCTTTTTGTTTCTTTTCTTTTCTTTTAACATCTGTAGTTTAAATTTAATCGCTTTATATTTCCGTATGTATCATCTCAACGCGCAGGTTACATACGTCGCAGAAAGAGTTATCTGTGTCAATGTCGTGCATGTAACTTGAGATCCGTGATTACTCGTCAAACCGCATGCGAACGTAGCTTGAAATTTTACTTGCCAACTTTCATCGTAACCGTGTGTTGCTTCGTGATAATTTCGTTTTAAACGATGCACTTTAGATGAAAACCGAAAGCGTTAGTTTTGTTCTAATGATTTCTATGAGACGATAGAGAGAAAGGAATAAAAAGAAAAAGAGAAAAAGATAGAAATAGAATGAGAGAGAGAGAGAGAGAGAGAGAGAGAGATTTATTGCAAATGCTATTTCTCTAAAATATACATTCCCGTTCAATTATACAATACGCTGGCCACCAACAACAATACCGTAACACGTAATCCGTGTTCTCGCGTATCGAACGATGCGGCGACTCTCGCTAATGGAAGATCTAATTTCTCTTATTCCACTCTAGCGACGAAACGAAGACGTATTAGTTTCATTCTCTCTGTTTTGTATCCTTATCCGTCCGCTTTTAACAACACTGAAAGGTAATCTCTTTTCTCTTTCGTAAAGAATACATTCTCGACCAAGAGAGTTTTCCTCGTTGCATTTTCTATTCTAAATATTCGTGAGTGTATTATTCGATAATTCGAAATTCATTTGGAATTATCCCAAAAGAGCTTAGCATATCGTTTTCTATACTTTTCCCAAGATATTTTTCAGAAACCACGTAACTTGTTTTATGCGACACGAAACAATGGAATCTCCTTTGGGATCCCTCAAGTTCAGCCACAATTTCGAAATTGAGATTGGAATATGGATATTCTCTATCTTTCTCTCTTTCACTTTCTCTCTCTCTCTCTCTCTCTCTCTTTCTCTATCTCTCTATCTATCTATCTGTCTGTCTATCTATCTATCTATCTGTCTCTATTTCTATACGAATATTCTGTGGGGAGGACATTCTCTGTAACAAAACACTGGATAACTATATAACTAGAAAATTTGGGCGTTTCCAATCCAATCATAAAATTCGCTGATGTTTTCAGACGCATGCGAGGGAATTATTTTCGTTATCGTAAATCTTCTCGATGCTTGGAAGAGAAGAAATCCTACGGGGAATCTCTCCTCGGTAATACGAGCACCTTCATAAAAGTTATTTCGAACGTTTACAAATTCTATACAATTATTTTTATTCTCCATCGTCGCTCGACGAATATCTTTTTTTTTTTTCCTTTTCCTTTTTATTCTTTCTCGTAGATCTCTAATATAACGACGAGCAATATCAATTCCAATTCGTTCGTACGTTTAATCGATCGGTCTTCCTCGTCATTTAAATTATCGACGTTCCACGTTAAGATTTGTTTTTTTCTTTTTCTCTTTACTCGTAGAAAGAAAAATCGCAGATGAAATACGAGAATTATCAATTGAATCTATGAGAAAAGTTTGGGAAGAATTAACGAATTCGTTTTATTTGCCGAAGAATTTATCAAAGTCTGGGAAGAACGTAATCTTGAATATCTCGCGATTAGTTCGGCCGATTAACACGTATTAAGATCTCTATCTACCTAGGATGTGTCGTAATTTAGTTTACGATCCTTTACTTCAACTAACTTAGTAAACGACGTTAACGTGATCAAAGCTAGTAGTAGTCCATCTAGCTTCTCATGTGAAGATTCTCTCAACTGTATCAGTCCGAAAGTTTTCGTGTAAGTTTGTTGGCATTATCGTTCGTCTTTTATGATAAGTCTGAATTTTCTTACGGAAGAAGGTTCACAAGGAGTTTCCCTTAATTTCGCAAAGGTAATTTCAAAGATAACATCGTTTGAATATATTCAAAACAAGGGAAAAAGAGATCGTAGAAAAATAAGAAATAAAATAAAGTATTAAATCCGATGATATATTTTCGATCTATATTTTATTTCTCTGGTAATACGTATGTTAACAAGAAATCCAATAAAACGGATAAACGAAGCCGATGATTTAATCGGTGTTACCCGATTAGCAAAGTAGCAACCGGTTGTAATCGACTATTGGACAATGAAACGTCGGTGAACGGTAAGGAACGCGTTTCGTAATCGCATATTTCTGTTTATGCGGCAATCCAACTCCTCGTTAGATCGTAGAGAAAGACTTGAACGATATTAACAGAGACGTTAGAAAGGAACACAGTGTCAAATTATTTCTATCGTATTTATATCAAACGCGTCGAGCGATAAAATTTCTTTTAGAGTATATATTCTTATATCTTTCTTGTAATATTTAAGGTGTTAATTATCACATGGTTTTCATTGCTAGCAAGTAAAATCTTTGTTGGATCGGTTTTGAGAAGGAAATTAATTAGTTTTTAGATAACAATGACAAACGACTATAACGAAGTAACGATGACGACTACACAACAACGAACGACGACAGTGACGACAACGATGATACCTCGAAAGAAATAACGAGCTTCATCGTAGCTATCGTAAGAACATTTCCTTGCTGTTTCCATTTACATACGATATGCACGCCGTATTTGTAAGCGTTCAGTAAGCTGTTTTACATAAGAGCGTAGACTTCGGTTAATTTCCATAGCATGTTTCTATAACGAAAAGACCGAACGGAAATCGTCCAATGAAAAACATCAGGAACGAATCGAATCTATGGATTCGCCGAAGATGATGATGAAACGAAACAACTAGAGCGACGTCGGCGTTGTGATATTTGAAAGATTTAAGAAAAAATCCGAAAGGGAAGAGAATATAAATGACGCGATAACGATTTTTACCTTTCAAAGACACCTTACACTTTTACCTTCCAAGTCGAAAAGAGAGAAAAACTTAATGCGATCGAAACGTTGACATTTTCACGCTTTAAAGCTCCAAGGAGCTTTTTCCTTATACCACCATTAAGATGCACCTCTCGTCGTATCGCTCGAAAGGTTATAACGCGTGTACCTTCTATGCGATACCGACCATCATTTTTCAAGCTACATTATCGAAGAACACGAGGCAAACGAGGAACGATCTATATAAAAAAAAAAAAAGAAAGGAAAAAAGAAAGAAAAGGAAAGAAAATAGCATTTTCATTCTTCTTCAATTAATTAATTAACTTATCAAGCGAATGCCACTTCTATCGAAGCAGCCTCTTTATCTCTCAGTGAGCGTTTTCGAAAATCGCGAGATACGCGCGCGCCGAATTGGCAGAGTCGACCTCGGTAGTTTCCGTTCGAGTTCGGAGATTTTCGCAGTCGCGCTCCTCTTAGGCCAGTCCACGAAACGGTGTGCTACGGTCGCGACTGCTATTTCTCTCGCTCTTTCTCTTTGCAATTTCTCTTTTACTTTCTCTCTCTCTCTCTCTCTCTCCTCCCCCCCTTTCCCTCTACTCTCTCTCTCTCTCTCTCTCTCTCTCTCTCTCTCGCTCTCTCCTTCATCGTTCAAAGAAAGAAAAAGAAAAAGAAAAGATAAAGAAGTAGAAGAAGAGGAAGAAAGAAGAAAGAGGAAAGAGAATGTAGAATAAGTGTGGGGAAACAAAAATCGTGTAAATATCTCCGTTATATTCTCTCTACGTTCATTCATATATTTTCTATCATTGTCTGTCTCTAGTCGTTCTATGGTGGTGTGCGCGCGCGCGTTGCGTTCGGTGTGCTTCGCGCTCGTTGAACCGAGCACGTCGTCCGTCGGTCGGCCCAACCTCCCCCCTCTCTCTTTACCCCCACCCTCCCTCTGTCTCACCCTTCCCCCACCACACCCCCGCGCGTGCCGTTCGCGCCGTGCTCTCGTTGGTCAGTCGCGCGTCGTCCCGGGCAGCGCGCGGGTCTTTTATTCTAGCGGCGAGGAGTAGCTCGCGTCGCGTTACTCTTTTGCCGGACGACGACGACGTTTTATGGTGTCTTGATCTCCTAGTTTTCGTCACCATTGTTTTTCTCTCACCTCCCGATACCACCCCCGTCCCACATCCCTCAAAATCACCCCTCCCATTCTCTTCTATCGTTTCCTTCATTTAGTTTCTTCCTCCTTATCGTCGTTATCATTCTTAGCTCGTTAAACGATATGCTAGAACGAATAAGCTGATTGAAAAGTTGGAAGTTACTGTTTTATCATTTTCTGCCTTCATCCCTTATTTCCCTTTTTCCCCCTTCCCCTTTTCCCATTTTCCTCCCCCTCCCCACCTCCCTCCTTCTCCTCCTCCTCCCCTCTTTGTTCTTCGTCCTTCTTCCCTATCGTTTCTCTCTCTTCTTCTACTTTTTTTTTCTTCCTTCAAATCCTCGAACTTAAAAAGGTTCACGATCTCTTCGAAAGGTCTCTCTCTCTCTCTCTCTCTCTCTCTCTCTCTCTCTCTCTTTCTCTCTCTTTCTCTCTGTCTCTGTCCGTATCTTCACAATAGAAAGTAGAAAAGTGAGCTTTGTAAGCTTCTCCGAAAGACGACGATGATCAAGCGAAGGTCTCGTACGTCGAGGAGAGAAATGTGCTTCGTGTGAGAACGTGCCGAAAAGATGTGCTTGCGTGAAGCACGACGACGACGACGACGACGACGACGATGTGAGGGAAATCCGACGACGACGACGACGACGACGACGACGACAACGACGACAACGACGACGACGACAAAGCGAGGAGAGGCTCGACGACAAGATTCAGCGAAATCCCGAGCGTGGCCGAAGTTACGCGACGGTACGCGGAAAGCTTCCTAAAAGAGAAGAAACTTCTTCCTCTTTCTATTTTTTTTCCTTTCTTTTTCTCTTTCTACCTCTTTTACTACTTCTTTTTCCCTTTCTTTTCTTTTCTTTTACTTTCATTTCCTCCCTCGATTAGATACCCTCGCGATACGCCAAGAGAGCTGTCGAAGTTGAGGACTTCTGTCCGAGAAATGGCGCTGGGTTTTATACGTTATACATGGAAAAGCTAGATTAAAAAAGAAAGATAGAGATAGTCACTCTATAACATCTTTTCTCTTTTGATAATTGAACAAGTGTTAGATTTAATGCGTATATAGATAACGAGCGTCGCGAAGTTTTCTTTTTTTCTCTCTTTTTTCCTCTCTCTTTCTTTCTTTCTTTCTTTTTTCTCTGTTTTCTCTTTTTTCAATCTATTTATCTTTCTCATTTTCTCTCTCTCTCTTTATCTCCCTCTGTTTTCCTCTTCTCTCTCAATCTTATTTTCGTTCTCCATAAACGTTCACGTAATTGATGCATCAATCGGCGATCGCTCATCACCGTGTTTCACCGTAATCATTTTCATCGGACAACCAAAATTATTTCACGAAGAGCTCCCTTTTCAAAGTAAAGTACGAAGCTATTCTTCATTCTCTTTTCTTTTCTTCTTATTTCCCTTTCGTTTTATTTATCCTTTATTTTTCTCTTTTCGAATAAATGAAAATAGGAATCCATCATCTCCCTCACAGCTTTCCAAACAAAGTCCGACATTACACACTTTTCCTCATATCCCGATATTTCAATAACCGAGGATATTTCCTATGTATCCTTTTTTCTTTTTCTTTTTTAAGAGCGACGGATATATACGCTCTTTCCTTACATTCTTTTTTATTTTTTTTTATATTTTTTATTTTTCTAACAAACATAACGTAATGCGTCACGAGCGGAATACTTTGCAAGCGTCGGCACGAAGGTTGGGATCGTTAAAACATATTTCCCATTGTTAGATAATGCGCGAAAGTGCAAAGACGCGTTGAAATAGCGCAAACATTCTACGTTATTTTTTCTCCTCTATGCACGTGTTTTTTTTTTTTCTTTTTTGTTTTCGCATTTCTACATTCTCTCTCTCTCTCTCTCTCTCTCTCTCTCTCTCTCTCTCTCTCTCTCTCTCTCTCTCTCTGTCTCTCTTTTTCTAACTCTTTTTTCTCCCATCATCATTCATAACTCGAATATGTAAAGTTGCGTATGTATATACCTAGTTCGTTCAACGTCGTTTTCTATGTACCATGCATTAAGTAACATCTTGCATATATTGGGAAGAACCGTCTTAGGAAAGTTCGACAAGTTTCTAACGGTACCTTCGCGAGTTCCCATGAAAAATGCTAGGATATTTGAACGTAAGATGGCGTAATGCCGTTCTCGTGTAGACCCTAAGGGAATCGTTGAACGTCGACGCGAAAGGCTTAACGATAAATTTTCTTGGTTGAGAGACGTGCTAAAAAAAAGTGAAAAATTTAATCTGGATTCATTTATTATCTCGTTAAAGCTCGTCGCTTTATATACATTTCATTTTTCCTGCCGCCCCGTGTTTTTTTGCCCCCTCCCCCCTTCTTTTCTCTTTTCTCTTATACCTGACTTTATCGTCATGAAAAAAAAATACAAAAAAATCACTCAGTCAGATACATTTCACGTGATCGGAATACGATCGGTCGTGCGTTATCTTAAAAAAAAAAAAAAGAAAAAAAGAAAAAAAAATCGAAACGATGACTCGTGTCTTAGTATGTCGTAAATCATTACAAACGATGGACCGTAAATCATCGGATGACATTAAACTCGACTAAGATTGAATCTTTTGGAAATTCACTCGGACGTATGTACATCGTCGGTATGTTAAAATCCGTCGCGTTCTTTCCATGCACGATGGGATTGATTTAATCGAGTCAAAGACCGAATATTCAGGAATAATTTAATGTAAGAGGATAGTAAACGTAAAGGGTTAACGATCCTTCCGAGTTCGTAAGAAGTACTTATTACACGCACGATATGGATAGTCGAAAGCCATTTAAATGCTATGTGCGGCTCGGAGGTCGTACGTGCATGGAAATTCTTGATCGAGTAATACTAATCGGATAGAGGCAAGGACGAATAAATAGATAGACAGAGAGAGAGAGAAAGAGAGAGAGAGAGAGGGAGAGAAAGAGAAAGTAATTAAAGAAAGATAGAGAATAAATAAATAATGTATGCGTTTTAAATTTCGTGTCCATTAATGTTCAATCGAGATACGACAAACTACGATAATTGTTTCGGCGTGATTCTCGATATGATTTCACGCCTTAGAATCACGAATTGATTATATTAGAAAAGAGAAAGAGAGAGAGAAAGAGAAATGTCTGACGCAGACGCGGTTTCTGAATGGCAACGAATTTCAACTTGCGTATTGCGATAAATCTAAGTCTCTACATCATCTCTACGTTCTCTTTCGTATTCCTTTCTCTTCCTTCCTATTCATCGTGATAGTAGAAAATTAATTCGTCTCGAAAATCAATGACATTGTTCTTGGTAAGAGTTTTCATCGAATTACTTTAATCGGAAGCAACGACGTGAACCGAATCGAGATTTGAAATTAATCTCTATCGTTTCGTTCGATGTATAGAAATATTCGAGAGGAGAATTCTTTTCTTTTCGTTGTATCTTTTTTATCTTTTATTTATTTATTTTCTTTTTTTTTCCCATTTCAACAGGCCGTCGTATTTAAAGGTAAAGTTTCGTAGTAAGATTCGCGCTAAAAATTTGCGTTAAAAAAAAATTTCGTACGAGTCTTACGAATCTTTATATTTTTATTCATTTTTTTTTTCTCTTCCATTTTCTCTCTCTCTCTCTCTCTCTCTCTCTCTCTTCTTTTCTTTTTTTAACGTATGATCCGTCATGGTTGCATCATTAAAAGGGCAAGAGGATAGGGATGATAAATATTCAAAGTAGAAAAATGATCTATCGTTAGATTTAATGCAGTCTGTTAGAGGAGAGGTCGAATATTTTCCCTCTTATTTGACATCGGCTCATTCTTCTTCCTTTTCTTCCTTCTTCTCCTAGTCTTCTTCTTCTTCTTGTATCTCTTTGTCTCTTTTCTTCTCCATTCTCAGCTGGACGAAGGAAAAAGTATTTTGAAATCGAAACTGTCAGTCAATACGAGCGACAAGCTCGCTTTCAAGTACAACGAGTATATTCTTTCGTTTGCACGAATAACAATAAAGAACGAAAGAGAGAGAGAGAGAGAGAGAGAGAGAGAGAGAGAGAGAAAGAGAGAAAGAAAGAAGGATGACAATATCTCTTAGGAAAAATCTTTCGACTAGATGATCGTGAAAAGGTCGTTGCAAATTCTGCTTCATGGGAGTCACAAAAATATGACGATGAGAGAGAGAGAGAGAGAGAGAGAGAGAGAGAGAGAGAGAGAGAGAGAGAGAACGTTCCGTTTACCGATAAAAAAGTTTTTCTTTTCTTTCATTTCATTTTATTTTATTTTATTTTATTTTATTTTATTTTATTTTATTTTGATTCCTCGTTACATCCTTTTCAAATTTCACGATCGGAATGATCTTTCCATAATTTGCTACTCGGTTACCCCAGGAACATCATCTCTTCATAAATTCCATTTCTATTGTAGGTTTCTTGATTCAGATACGATCTACGATGTTACTCTTACATTTCTTTCATTTCTTTCATCGTCGTTTAATTTTCATCTGTATATCTAAGTCTCGTTCGTTCTCGAGACATATTATTATTCGCCATTAGTATGCTTTTGCGGAAAAAAAAAAAAGAAATTATTATACGCAGAGTATTTTTAATGAAATCAGTAGATGAATCCAAGCGCATAGAAAAGGAAATTCCTTTGGCAAGGTACTACAAACTACCATCTAGCATGTCTTAATTACGATAATTAGAGTAAGAGAGATAGAGAAAGAAAGAAAAAGAAAGAGAGAGAGAGAGAGAGAGAGAGAGAGTGAGAGAGAGAGAGAGAGTTATAAGGCACTTTCTCGTTATTTGCCTTAGTTGTTCTTTTCATTTTCTTTATATTCTTTTTATTTTTATTTTTTTTTTATTTTTATTTTTTTTTTTTCATTCTCTCTCTCCTTTTCTCTACTATGTTTCTTTCTTCTTGCAGCAACGTAATATACATACATATGTATTTTATTCATTGTGCACCAGTAGAACGAGTATTCTCGAGAAGCTTTTGGAACGAGAACACTGAGCTATAGTAGTACGCTTGCGTTCTTCAATGGTCTTCGTTACTTCGACTTTTCGTTCTGACTTCGTCGTGCGTGCATTGTCGATCGACTTTAGATTCGAATACGATAAAATATTCTGTCAGCTTTCTCGTAAGTTATATTCGCCCACGTATATACGTACACACGTACACACAACTTTACTAAATCTCTCCAAGTGCTTTCTCATTTCGTGCGTATGAACCTTAGCGAATTAGAGTTTTGCAACATTCGTTAGCGTGTATGTACGTTGATAGTACGTAAGTAGTACTAAGCTGGTTCATCCTACAAATACCAAGTTTTCTCTTCTTTTACTTTTCTTTTTTTGTTCTTCTTTTGTTACATTAATTCGTTCGTTAAACACGTAACATTTTCTCGATATATCATATCGCGTTATATTATCGATACGCGTGAATTTTTTCATGATTTCACGGTTGAATTGTTTAACGATTAACGATGCTTTTACATATATGTTTCTCAGCTTGTAAAATTAATACGAATGACCCTTGAATTATTTCATCGCGAGAAAATTGAATTAAATGCATGGTTGAACCTATTTGTTTCTTCGTTTCCTTGTGAATTACTACGAAGAAACTATAGTATTGACTTTCCTCTGTTATAATATAACAGTTAATACGCTTACATAGTGGGAATCGTCATGATAAACTATCAGAGTTTACTATGTGACGAAAACAAGTAAGACATAAAGAGAGAAGAGAACAGAGAGAGAAAAGAGAGAGAAGAGAAAAGAGAGAGAGAGAGAAAACGTAATCGTGAAATGGGTATCGGAAAGTAAAGAAGCCGCCAAAGAATCGAGTTAATGGTATGCTCTTGTTATTATTGCAAAATTTGCATAACGATCAGTTTCATATTTTTCATTCTACAGAACATAATTACCGATTGTTTGACGATTGCTAGCTAATTCGATTATTAATGCTTTTTGTTTGTCGCGATCTCAGTATACGTGTGTGTATATGTGTGCTGCGAGTGGGTGTGTGTATATACATATTCGTATATAATTTCTATTATAAATAATGTTATTATGTACGTATATATTATGTATATGAAACGATTTTCTTATATCGGGATACGACGTTAACAATTTACGTCATAAAATGTCGCAAAAATCAATGCACCAAGGTCCTTTTCTGAAAGTTAAAATCCATCCGGTTTTTAACCACCCTCATCCTCCTCCCCACTTCTCTCTCTCTCTCTCTCTCTCTCTCTCTCTCTCTTTCTCTCCGTATCGTACACTTTTTCTCATGTTCATCAGAGCGTCGCAATAAGAGAGGCTTTTTACGGCTCATTCATGCGCGTAATTTGCAAGCCGTCTTCTTCGCGTTGAATGAAATATTTTTTCTCTTTCTTTCTCTATCTCTATCTGCCGTTCTCTTTCTCTCTCTCTCTCTGTTTTTCTTTTTTGGTTTTCTTTTTTTTCTCTTTTTTTTCTCCTCCTTAAATTCCTCAAAACCACCGACTACACGCACCAATTCATGATAAGATAAATTTCTTTCTTTCTTAATCTTATTTTACTCGCGAATGAAAATGCAATTCCTTACTCACTAAAGAACAATAAAAGATAGGAACATCTGATATTTTGCGGATAATGAACTAGTAAATCTTCTCTCTCTCTTTCTCTCTCTCTCTCTCTCTCTCTCTCTCTCTCTCTCTCTCTCTCTCTTTGTTTCTCTGTCTATGCGTCTACCCGTCAGTCTGTCTGTCTATTTATCCATCTGTCTGTCCGTCTGCCACTTTTTTCTCTCAACTTTGGAATTTGAGAGAAAAATCGGATTTACCAATGAACCGTTGTTAGATGTATCGAGAAAGGGTGAAAACTTCCACTCGATAAAATAATTTCATGCCAACGTCTTTCTTGCAGTGGTAAATACAACTACAGAACTGTTCTCGATCGACGCTCGATAGATTTGGGGAGCTTAGAACAGAGCCGATTTTTAACTTGTCCTTGAATCTTGTCGAAAGAACGTAAAAGCGGCGGGTATCTCCTCTTAAGTATAAAGAAAAGTGGTATAGAAGTGCAAGTTTCTGAGATAGAGCTCGTCGTCGTCGTCGTCTTCGTCGTCGTCGTCGTCATCGTCGTTGTCGGATCAGCGACAAGTGGAAAACGTGTAATCCAAAGTGCCGCTCTGGCTGCACATTCTCTCGTTTTTTTCTTCTTTTCTTTTTTTCCACCTTTGGTGGTATGTTCGTAAAGAAAAAAAAGATAAAAAAAAAAAAAATCGAGTCAACAACGCGACAAACTCCGACGACACACTCCTTCGTGCTCGACTTTCCTTTGGAAAATCTTAAAGCTTTTGCGAACGATTTTTTAGCAATTTGATCGATAGTTCTCTGCTATGGATGACATGTGGCTTACCAACAATCTATGGACATAACACGCTCTAACACACGATCGGTTATAGATACTACATTCGGCAAATGGACGCAGAGACTCCAATGATGCCATGCTAATATTGATACGTTGTGACGTAAACATAAGCGAGCTTCTCTCGTAAGAGAAAATGACTAAGAGGGATAGAGATAAATAGATAGATAGATAGATAGATAGAAAAAGAGAAAGAGAGAGAGAGAAGAGGAGGAGAAGGAGGAGGAGGAGGAGGAGGAGGAGGAGGAGGAGGAGAAGCAGCAGGAGAGACCGAGAATGTGTTTGTCTTGTTGAGAACAACACCGTGACGTTTTCTACAAATCTGCGTAATTCAATTTATTTTATTATTTATAACTTTTTTTATATTTCATTTTATTTTTTCTTTTCCTTTCTTTCTTTCTTCTCTTTCTATCTTATTCTACTTTATCTTATTTTCATGACATGACTAATACATTTCGGAAATACGTAGGAGAACGATACAGAGAATTAGAAATTGTTTTGTCCTTCTTACGAGGATTTTTTTTTTTTATTTTTGTATTCTTTTTTGCTTCGTTTCTTCTCTTTTCTTTTTTTGTGATTTTAGATCGAAGAAAAAGCGAAATGAAGTTGTTATCATTAATAATGCAATATAAAGGTGGAAGTGCAATATCGTTAAGAGACGACAAGAAATCGTGCAAAATTATACGTTATCACGAACGTTCGAAACGTTGACTATGATAAACTATCCTGTCGATTATGAGCTTATTTGACGTTGAGAAGAAACACGTAGGCTGCTTTTTCATACGCGCTGTTAATCTTAATTATTCCGTTCGTATGGACACCATTTCATAACTATAAATTATGATACTAGCAATTAAGCTCGTTCGTTGGTACCGTGATTTTTATTCTTATCTTTGCGTCCTTGCCACGTGGATAAATACATGTACGACATTTCTTTTTCTTTTTTCTTTTTCTTTTTTTTTTTTTTTTACTCTTATCTTTTTCTCCTTCTTCGTCTTCTTCTTCGTCCTCTTCGTCTTTACAACGAACCATTGCAAATATAACGTGGGGATGAAGTATCCAAGATGTCATGGTTATGACAGAAAGTAATAATTAATTCAGCATACATACATATATCCTTGGCGTTAGCAAATTGACTCGTGTCTCACCATACACGATCCAGGTATGATTGTGATACATTAATACAAGAATACAAGAGAGAAGAAGAGAAAGTACATTTGGAACGTTCATTTGTTACGTTCATCTCTTTCACGAATCGACACTATCTCATTTGTTCGTTATATTACATACTTCATCGATTCGACGTCACATCCTCTTTGCGCGATCATTTAAATAACGAGAGATCGATTATTATTGTCGTCTTCGACACGGGAAAACAACATAGTCTTTTGTAAACGATTTATTAAATCGTACCAGCGAACTGTCCAAGGCAGCTTCGAAACAATTTGTTGAATTACATGCAGTTACACGTGCATGCACGCACACATATACGCTCGTACGCATACAATCATTCTATCGGTATATTCAAGATGAACGGTAATGAATTTCATGCCACGGCCGTTGCAAACCGTCAGACTCTTATCGCGTTTTGTCAACCACAGTCGTGTCGAGCTCAACGAACAAACGCATTTAGTATGTCCAGCACGATCGTACTCGTTATTTGGATGCATGATTGCGGTGCCTAAAAGGCGTTTACCAAGCAATATCCATAGGTATTTCAAACGTTCCCTGTCGTTGCTTGTAGCTTACGATTAGTATAATTACGAATGGCTTTGTAACGGCGATTTCGACGAACGTAATGCGATATCGATCGTAGCAATATTCACAGATTAAACTTTTCTCATATTTCTCGATTATTTTACATATTTATGACTATTCATCGAATTTATTACGTACGTACGTTCGATCGAAGAGAAACGTTTCTACTTGCGATCGTAGAAAAAAAAAAAGAATCGAACGTTTCAAACTTTACGCCCCCCGTATCGAACAACTATCATCCTTTCTCTATCGTGAATTTGAAAAATGACTAAGAACGAGAGACCCGTGTCGATTACGTATTCGCTTTCGATCAATTATCGTGCTTTTTAAAAAATGATCTTCGAAATAGCAAAAAACTTGAGCGAACCGAAGATTTATTTCGAATCGTCGAACTAAAAGAAGAAAATAGTCGTGGAAGAAGAAAAATGAGAAAGAAGAATCAGAATACGAATACGAATA